>NW_027590923.1:0-143693 GCF_964213995.1 Mustelus asterias
TCTCTCTCTCTCGCAGTCTCTCTCTCTCGCAGTCTCTCTCTCTCGCAGTCTCTCTCTCTCGCAGTCTCTCTCTCTCGCAGTCTCTCTCTCTCGCAGTCTCTCTCTTTCGCAGTCTCTCTCTCTCGCAGTCTCTCTCTCTCCCTGTCTCTCTCTCTCGCTGTCTCTCTCTCTCTCGCTGTCTCTCTCTCTCTCGCAGTCTCTCTCTCTCGCAGTCTCTCTCCCTATCGCAGTCTGTCTCCCTCTCGCAGTCTGTCTCCCTCTCGCAGTCTGTCTCCCTCTCGCAGTCTGTCTCCCTCTCGCAGTCTGTCTCCCTCTCGCAGTCTGTCTCCCTCTCGCAGTCTGTCTCCCTCTCGCAGTCTGTCTCCCTCTCGCAGTCTGTCTCCCTCTCGCAGTCTGTCTCCCTCTCGCAGTCGGTCTCCCTCTCGCAGTCGGTCTCCCTCTCGCAGTCGGTCTCCCTCTCGCAGTCGGTCTCCCTCTCGCAGTCTGTCTCCCTCTCGCAGTCTGTCTCCCTCTCGCAGTCTGTCTACCTCTCGCACTCTGCCTCCCTCTCGCAGTCTGTCTCCCTCTGGCAGTCTGTCTCCCTCTCGCAGTCTGTCTCCCTCTGGCTGTCTGTCTCCCTCTGGCAGTCTGTCTCCCTCTCGCAGTCTGTCTCCCTCTCGCAGTCTGTCTCCCTCTCGCAGTCTGTCTCCCTCTCGCAGTCTGTCTCCCTCTCGCAGTCTGTCTCCCTCTCGCAGTCTGTCTCCCTCTCGCAGTCTGTCTCCCTCTCGCAGTCTGTCTCCCTCTCGCAGTCTGTCCCCCTCTCGCAGTCTGTCTCCCTCTCGCAGTCTGTCTCCCTCTCGCAGTCTGTCTCCCTCTCGCAGTCTGTCTCCCTCTCGCAGTCTGTCTCCCTCTCGCAGTCTCTCTCCCTCTCGCAGTCTCTCTCCCTCTCGCACTCTCTCCCTCTCGCAGTCTCTCCCTCTCGCACTCTCTCCCTCTCGCAGTCTCTCCCTCTCGCAGTCTCTCCCTCTCGCAGTCTCTCCCTCTCGCAGTCTCTCCCTCTCGCAGTCTCTCCCTCTCGCAGTCTCTCCCTCGCGCAGTCTCTCCCTCGCGCAGTCTCTCCCTCTCGCGGTCTCTCCCTCTCGCGGTCTCTCCCTCTCGCTGTCTCTCCCTCTCGCAGTCTCTCCCTCTCGCAGTCTCTCCCTCTCGCAGTCTCTCCCTCTCGCAGTCTCTCCCTCTCGCAGTCTCTCCCTCTCGCAGTCTCTCCCTCTCGCAGTCTTTCGCGCTCTCGCAGTCTTTCTCTCTCTCGCAGTCTCTCTCTCTCTCGCAGTCTCTCGCTCTCTCGCAGTCTCTCTCTCTCTCGCAGTCTCTCTCCCACGCAGTCTCTCTCTGTCGCAGTCAGTCCCTCTCGCAGTCTCTCTCCCTCTCGCAGTCTCTCTCTCTCTCGCAGTCTCTCCCTCTCGCAGTCTCTCTCCCTCTCGCAGTCTCTCTCTCTCTCGCAGTCTGTCCCTCTCGCAGTCTCTCTCCCTCTCGCAGTCTCTCCCTCACTCAGTCTCTCTACCTCTCGCAGTCTGTCTCTCTCTCGCAGTCTCTCTCCCTCTCGCAGTCTCTCTCCCTCTCGCAGTCTCTCTCTCTCGCAGTCTCTCTCTCTCGCAGTCTCTCTCTCTCGCAGTCTCTCTCTCTCGCAGTCTCTCTCTCTCGCAGTCTCTCTCTTTCGCAGTCTCTCTCTCTCGCAGTCTCTCTCTCTCCCTGTCTCTCTCTCTCGCTGTCTCTCTCTCTCTCGCTGTCTCTCTCTCTCTCGCAGTCTCTCTCCCTCTCGCAGTCTCTCTCCCTCTCGCAGTCTCTCTCCCTCTCGCAGTCTCTCTCCCTCTCGCAGTCTCTCTCCCTCTCGCAGTCTCTCTCCCTCTCGCAGTCTCTCTCCCTCTCGCAGTCTCTCTCCCTCTCGCAGTCTCTCTCCCTCTCGCAGTCTCTCTCCCTCTCGCAGTCTCTCTCCCTCTCGCAGTCTCTCTCCCTCTCGCAGTCTCTCTCCATCTCGCAGTCTCTCTCCCTCTCGCAGTCTCTCTCCCTCTCGCAGTCTCTCTCCCTCTCGCAGTCTCTCTCCCTCTCGCAGTCTCTCTCCCTCGCGCAGTCTCTCTCCCTCTCGCAGTCTCTCTCCCTCTCGCAGTCTCTCTCCCTCTCGCAGTCTCTCTCCCTCTCGCAGTCTCTCCCTCTCGCAGTCTCTCTCTCACGCAGTCTCTCTCTCTCGCAGTCTCTCTCTCTCGCAGTCTCTCTCGCAGTCTCTCTCTCTCGCAGTCTCTCTCTCTCGCAGTCTCTCTCTCTCGCAGTCTCCCTCTCTCGCAGTCTCTCTTTCTCGCAGTCTCTCTCTCTCGCAGTCTCTCTCTCTCGCAGTCTCTCTCCCTCTCGCAGTCTCTCTCCCTCTCGCAGTCTCTCTCCCTCTCGCAGTCTCTCTCCCTCTCGCAGTCTCTCTCCCTCTCGCAGTCTCTCTCCCTCTCGCAGTCTCTCTCCCTCGCGCAGTCTCTCTCCCTCTCGCAGTCTCTCTCCCTCTCGCAGTCTCTCTCCCTCTCGCAGTCTCTCTCCCTCTCGCAGTCTCTCCCTCTCGCAGTCTCTCTCTCACGCAGTCTCTCTCTCTCGCAGTCTCTCTCTCTCGCAGTCTCTCTCGCAGTCTCTCTCTCTCGCAGTCTCTCTCTCTCGCAGTCTCTCTCTCTCGCAGTCTCCCTCTCTCGCAGTCTCTCTTTCTCGCAGTCTCTCTCTCTCGCAGTCTCTCTCTCTCGCAGTCTCTCTCTCTCGAAGTCTCTCTCTCTCGCAGTCTCTCTCTCTCGCAGTCTCTCTCTCTCGCAGTCTCTCTCCCTCTCGCAGTCTGTCTCCCTCTCGCAGTCTGTCTCCCTCTCGCAGTCGGTCTCCCTCTCGCAGTCGGTCTCCCTCTCGCAGTCGGTCTCCCTCTCGCAGTCTGTCTCCCTCTCGCAGTCTGTCTCCCTCTCGCAGTCTGTCTCCCTCTCGCAGTCTGTCTACCTCTCGCAGTCTGCCTCCCTCTCGCAGTCTGTCTCCCTCTGGCAGTCTGTCTCCCTCTCGCAGTCTGTCTCCCTCTGGCTGTCTGTCTCCCTCTGGCAGTCTGTCTCCCTCTCGCAGTCTGTCTCCCTCTCGCAGTCTGTCTCCCTCTCGCAGTCTGTCTCCCTCTCGCAGTCTGTCTCCCTCTCGCAGTCTGTCTCCCTCTCGCAGTCTGTCTCCCTCTCGCAGTCTGTCTCCCTCTCGCAGTCTGTCTCCCTCTCGCAGTCTGTCTCCCTCTCGCAGTCTGTCTCCCTCTCGCAGTCTGTCTCCCTCTCGCAGTCTGTCTCCCTCTCGCAGTCTGTCTCCCTCTCGCAGTCTCTCTCCCTCTCGCAGTCTCTCTCCCTCTCGCACTCTCTCCCTCTCGCAGTCTCTCCCTCTCGCACTCTCTCCCTCTCGCAGTCTCTCCCTCTCGCAGTCTCTCCCTCTCGCAGTCTCTCCCTCTCGCAGTCTCTCCCTCTCGCAGTCTCTCCCTCTCGCAGTCTCTCCCTCGCGCAGTCTCTCCCTCGCGCAGTCTCTCCCTCTCGCAGTCTCTCCCTCTCGCGGTCTCTCCCTCTCGCTGTCTCTCCCTCTCGCAGTCTCTCCCTCTCGCAGTCTCTCCCTCTCGCAGTCTCTCCCTCTCGCAGTCTCTCCCTCTCGCAGTCTCTCCCTCTCGCAGTCTCTCCCTCTCGCAGTCTTTCGCGCTCTCGCAGTCTTTCTCTCTCTCGCAGTCTCTCTCTCTCTCGCAGTCTCTCGCTCTCTCGCAGTCTCTCTCTCTCTCGCAGTCTCTCTCCCACGCAGTCTCTCTCTGTCGCAGTCAGTCCCTCTCGCAGTCTCTCTCCCTCTCGCAGTCTCTCTCTCTCTCGCAGTCTCTCCCTCTCGCAGTCTCTCTCCCTCTCGCAGTCTCTCTCTCTCTCGCAGTCTGTCCCTCTCGCAGTCTCTCTCCCTCTCGCAGTCTCTCCCTCACTCAGTCTCTCTACCTCTCGCAGTCTGTCTCTCTCTCGCAGTCTCTCTCCCTCTCGCAGTCTCTCTCCCTCTCGCAGTCTCTCTCTCTCGCAGTCTCTCTCTCTTGCAGTCTCTCTCTCTCGCAGTCTCTCTCTCTCGCAGTCTCTCTCTCTCGCAGTCTCTCTCTCTCGCAGTCTCTCTCTTTCGCAGTCTCTCTCTCTCGCAGTCTCTCTCTCTCCCTGTCTCTCTCTCTCGCTGTCTCTCTCTCTCTCGCTGTCTCTCTCTCTCTCGCAGTCTCTCTCTCTCGCAGTCTGTCTCCCTCTCGCAGTCTGTCTCCCTCTCGCAGTCTGTCTCCCTCTCGCAGTCTGTCTCCCTCTCGCAGTCTGTCTCCCTCTCGCAGTCTGTCTCCCTCTCGCAGTCTGTCTCCCTCTCGCAGTCTCTCTCCCTCTCGCAGTCTCTCTCCCTCTCGCAGTCTCTCTCCCTCTCGCAGTCTCTCTCCCTCTCGCAGTCTCTCTCCCTCTCGCAGTCTGTCTCCCTCTCGCAGTCTGTCTCCCTCTCGCAGTCTGTCTCCCTCTCGCAGTCTGTCTCCCTCTCGCAGTCTGCCTCCCTCTCGCAGTCTGTCTCCCTCTGGCAGTCTGTCTCCCTCTCGCAGTCTGTCTCCCTCTGGCTGTCTGTCTCCCTCTGGCAGTCTGTCTCCCTCTGGCAGTCTGTCTCCCTCTCGCAGTCTGTCTCCCTCTCGCAGTCTGTCTCCCTCTCGCAGTCTGTCTCCCTCTCGCAGTCTGTCTCCCTCTCGCAGTCTGTCTCCCTCTCGCAGTCTGTCTCCCTCTCGCAGTCTGTCTCCCTCTCGCAGTCTGTCTCCCTCTCGCAGTCTGTCTCCCTCTCGCAGTCTCTCTCCCTCTCGCAGTCTCTCTCCCTCTCGCACTCTCTCCCTCTCGCAGTCTCTCCCTCTCGCACTCTCTCCCTCTCGCAGTCTCTCCCTCTCGCAGTCTCTCCCTCTCGCAGTCTCTCCCTCTCGCAGTCTCTCCCTCTCGCAGTCTCTCCCTCTCGCAGTCTCTCCCTCTCGCAGTCTCTCCCTCGCGCAGTCTCTCCCTCGCGCAGTCTCTCCCTCTCGCGGTCTCTCCCTCTCGCGGTCTCTCCCTCTCGCTGTCTCTCCCTCTCGCAGTCTCTCCCTCTCGCAGTCTCTCCCTCTCGCAGTCTCTCCCTCTCGCAGTCTCTCCCTCTCGCAGTCTCTCCCTCTCGCAGTCTCTCCCTCTCGCAGTCTTTCGCGCTCTCGCAGTCTTTCTCTCTCTCGCAGTCTCTCTCTCTCTCGCAGTCTCTCGCTCTCTCGCAGTCTCTCTCTCTCTCGCAGTCTCTCTCCCACGCAGTCTCTCTCTGTCGCAGTCAGTCCCTCTCGCAGTCTCTCTCCCTCTCGCAGTCTCTCTCTCTCTCGCAGTCTCTCCCTCTCGCAGTCTCTCTCCCTCTCGCAGTCTCTCTCTCTCTCGCAGTCTGTCCCTCTCGCAGTCTCTCTCCCTCTCGCAGTCTCTCCCTCACTCAGTCTCTCTACCTCTCGCAGTCTGTCTCTCTCTCGCAGTCTCTCTCCCTCTC
The DNA here is from genome assembly GCF_964213995.1 of Mustelus asterias. Lineage (NCBI taxonomy): Eukaryota > Metazoa > Chordata > Chondrichthyes > Carcharhiniformes > Triakidae > Mustelus > Mustelus asterias. The sequence continues at coordinate 5,527 of NW_027590923.1, forward strand.
GCAGTCTCTCTCCCTCTCGCAGTCTCTCTCTCTCGCAGTCTCTCTCTCTCGCAGTCTCTCTCTCTCGCAGTCTCTCTCTCTCGCAGTCTCTCTCTCTCGCAGTCTCTCTCTCTCGCAGTCTCTCTCTCTCGCAGTCTCTCTCTTTCGCAGTCTCTCTCTCTCGCAGTCTCTCTCTCTCCCTGTCTCTCTCTCTCGCTGTCTCTCTCTCTCTCGCTGTCTCTCTCTCTCTCGCAGTCTCTCTCTCTCGCAGTCTCTCTCCCTATCGCAGTCTGTCTCCCTCTCGCAGTCTGTCTCCCTCTCGCAGTCTGTCTCCCTCTCGCAGTCTGTCTCCCTCTCGCAGTCTGTCTCCCTCTCGCAGTCTGTCTCCCTCTCGCAGTCTGTCTCCCTCTCGCAGTCTGTCTCCCTCTCGCAGTCTGTCTCCCTCTCGCAGTCTCTCTCCCTCTCGCAGTCTCTCTCCCTCTCGCAGTCTCTCTCCCTCTCGCAGTCTCTCTCCATCTCGCAGTCTCTCTCCCTCTCGCAGTCTCTCTCCCTCTCGCAGTCTCTCTCCCTCTCGCAGTCTCTCTCCCTCTCGCAGTCTCTCTCCCTCTCGCAGTCTCTCTCCCTCTCGCAGTCTCTCTCCCTCTCGCAGTCTCTCTCCCTCTCGCAGTCTCTCTCCCTCTCGCAGGCTCTCTCCCTCTCGCAGTCTCTCCCTCTCGCAGTCTCTCTCTCACGCAGTCTCTCTCTCTCGCAGTCTCTCTCTCTCGCAGTCTCCCTCGCAGTCTCTCTCTCTCGCAGTCTCTCTCTCTCGCAGTCTCTCTCTCTCGCAGTCTCCCTCTCTCGCAGTCTCTCTCTCTCGCAGTCTCTCTCTCTCGCAGTCTCTCTCTCTCGCAGTCTCTCTCTCTCGCAGTCTCTCTCTCTCGCAGTCTCTCTCCCTCTCGCAGTCTGTCTCCCTCTCGCAGTCTGTCTCCCTCTCGCAGTCTGTCTCCCTCTCGCAGTCTGTCTCCCTCTCGCAGTCTGTCTCCCTCTCGCAGTCTGCCTCCCTCTCGCAGTCGGTCTCCCTCTCGCAGTCTGTCTCCCTCTCGCAGTCTGTCTCCCTCTGGCTGTCTGTCTCCCTCTGGCAGTCTGTCTCCCTCTCGCAGTCTGTCTCCCTCTCGCGGTCTGTCTCCCTCTCGCGGTCTGTCTCCCTCTCGCAGTCTGTCTCCCTCTCGCAGTCTGTCTCCCTCTCGCAGTCTGTCTCCCTCTCGCAGTCTGTCTCCCTCTCGCAGTCTGTCTCCCTCTCGCAGTCTGTCTCCCTCTTGCAGTCTGTCTCCCTCTCGCAGTCTGTCTCCCTCTCGCAGTCTGTCTCCCTCTCGCAGTCTGTCTCCCTCTCGCAGTCTGTCTCCCTCTCGCAGTCTGTCTCCCTCTCGCAGTCTCTCTCCCTCTCGCAGTCTCTCTCCCTCTCGCACTCTCTCCCTCTCGCAGTCTCTCCCTCTCGCAGTCTCTCCCTCTCGCAGTCTCTCCCTCTCGCAGTCTCTCCCTCTCGCAGTCTCTCCCTCTCGCAGTCTCTCCCTCTCGCAGTCTCTCCCTCGCGCAGTCTCTCCCTCGCGCAATCTCTCCCTCGCGCAGTCTCTCCCTCTCGCGGTCTCTCCCTCTCGCGGTCTCTCCCTCTCGCTGTCTCTCCCTCTCGCAGTCTCTCCCTCTCGCAGTCTCTCCCTCTCGCAGTCTCTCCCTCTCGCAGTCTCTCCCTCTCGCAGTCTCTCCCTCTCGCAGTCTCTCCCTCTCGCAGTCTTTCTCGCTCTCGCAGTCTTTCTCTCTCTCGCAGTCTCTCTCTCTCTCGCAGTCTCTCGCTCTCTCGCAGTCTCTCTCTCTCTCGCAGTCTCTCTCCCACGCAGTCTCTCTCTGTCGCAGTCAGTCCCTCTCGCAGTCTCTCTCCCTCTCGCAGTCTCTCTCTCTCTCGCAGTCTCTCCCTCTCGCAGTCTCTCTCCCTCTCGCAGTCTCTCTCTCTCTCGCAGTCTGTCCCTCTCGCAGTCTCTCTCCCTCTCGCAGTCTCTCCCTCACTCAGTCTCTCTACCTCTCGCAGTCTGTCTCTCTCTCGCAGTCTCTCTCCCTCTCGCAGTCTCTCTCCCTCTCGCAGTCTCTCTCTCTCTCGCAGTCTGTCCCTCTCGCAGTCTCTCTCCCTCTCGCAGTCTCTCCCTCACTCAGTCTCTCTACCTCTCGCAGTCTGTCTCTCTCTCGCAGCCTCTCTCCCTCTCGCAGTCTCTCTCCCTCTCGCAGTCTCTCTCTCTCGCAGTCTCTCTCTCTCGCAGTCTCTCTCTCTCGCAGTCTCTCTCTCTCGCAGTCTCTCTCTCTCGCAGTCTCTCTCTTTCGCAGTCTCTCTCTCTCGCAGTCTCTCTCTCTCCCTGTCTCTCTCTCTCGCTGTCTCTCTCTCTCTCGCTGTCTCTCTCTCTCTCGCAGTCTCTCTCTCTCGCAGTCTCTCTCCCTATCGCAGTCTGTCTCCCTCTCGCAGTCTGTCTCCCTCTCACAGTCTGTCTCCCTCTCGCAGTCTGTCTCCCTCTCGCAGTCTGTCTCCCTCTCGCAGTCTGTCTCCCTCTCGCAGTCTGTCTGCCTCTCGCAGTCTGTCTCCCTCTCGCAGTCTGTCTGCCTCTCGCAGTCTGTCTCCCTCTCGCAGTCTGTCTCCCTCTCGCAGTCTGTCTCCCTCTCGCAGTCTGTCTCCCTCTCGCAGTCTGTCTCCCTCTCGCAGTCTGTCTCCCTCTCGCAGTCTGTCTCCCTCTCGCAGTCTGTCTCCCTCTCGCAGTCTGTCTCCCTCTCGCAGTCTGTCTCCCTCTCGCAGTCTGTCTCCCTCTCGCAGTCTGTCTCCCTCTCGCAGTCTGTCTCCCTCTCGCAGTCTGTCTCCCTCTCGCAGTCTGTCTCCCTCTCGCAGTCTGTCTCCCTCTCGCAGTCTGTCTCCCTCTCGCAGTCTGTCTCCCTCTCGCAGTCTGTCTCCCTCTCGCAGTCTCTCTCCCTCTCGCAGTCTCTCTCCCTCTCGCAGTCTCTCTCCCTCTCGCAGTCTCTCTCCCTCTCGCAGTCTCTCTCCCTCTCGCAGTCTCTCTCCCTCTCGCAGTCTCTCTCCCTCTCGCAGTCTCTCTCCCTCTCGCAGTCTCTCTCCCTCTCGCAGTCTCTCTCCCTCTCGCAGTCTCTCTCCCTCTCGCAGTCTCTCTCCCTCTCGCAGTCTCTCTCCCTCTCGCAGTCTCTCTCCCTCTCGCAGTCTCTCTCCCTCTCGCAGTCTCTCTCCGTCTCGCAGTCTCTCTCCCTCTCGCAGTCTCTCGCCCTCTCGCAGTCTCTCGCCCTCTCGCAGTCTCTCGCCCTCTCGCAGTCTCTCGCAGTCTCTGGCCCTCTCGCAGTCTCTCGCCCTCTCGCAGTCTCTCTCCCTCTCGCAGTCTCTCTCCCTCTCGCAGTCTCTCTCCCTCTCGCAGTCCTCTCTCCCTCTCGCAGTCTCTCGCCCTCTCGCAGTCTCTCTCTCTCGCAGTCTCTCTCTCTCGCAGTCTCTCTCTCTCGCAGTCTCTCTCTCTCGCAGTCTCTTTCTCTCGCAGTCTCTCTCTCTCGCAGTCTCTCTCTCTCTCTCACAGTCTCTCTCTCTCTCGCAGTCTCTCTCTCTCTCGCAGTCTCTCTCTCTCTCGCAGTCTCCCTCTCTCGCAGTCTCTCCCTCTCGCAGTCTCTCCCTCTCGCAGTCTCTCTCTCTCTCGCAGTCTCTCTCTCTCGCCGTCTGTCTCGCAGTCTCTCTCCCTCTGCAGTCTCTCCCTCTCGCAGTCTCTCACTCTCTCGCGGTCTCCCCCCTCTCGCAGCCTCTCTCTCTCTCGCAGCCTCTCTCTCTCTCGCAGTCTCTCTCCCTCTCGCAGTCTGTCTCTCTCTCGCAGTCTGTCTCTCTCTCGCTGTCTGTCTCTCTCTCGCAGTCTGTCTCCCTCTCGCAGTCTCTCCCTCTCGCAGTCTTTCTCTCTCGCAGTCTCCCTCTCCCACGCGGTCTCTCTCTCTCTCTCTCGCAGTCTCTCCCTCTCGCAGTCTCTCTCTCTCGCAGTCTCTCTCTCTCGCAGTCACTCCCTCTCGCAGTCTCTCCCTCTCGCAGTCTCTCCCTCTCGCAGTCTCTCCCTCTCGCAGTCTGTCTCCCTCTCGCAGTCTGTCTCCCTCTCGCAGTCTGTCTCCCTCTCGCAGTCTGTCTCCCTCTCGCAGTCTGTCTCCCTCTCGCAGTCTGTCTCCCTCTCGCAGCCTCTCTCTCTCTCGCAATCTCTCTCTCTCTCGCAGTCTCTCCTTCTCGAAGTCTCTACCTCTCGCAGTCTCTTCCTCTCGCAGTCTCTCCCTCTCGCAGTCTCTCCCTCTCGCAGTCTCTCCCTCTCGCAGTCCCTCCCTCTCGCAGTCTTTCTCTCTCTCGCAGTCTCTCTCTCTCGCAGTCTCTCTCTCTCGCAGTCTCTCTCTCTCTCTGTCTGTCTCTCTCTCTCTCTCGCAGCCTCTCTCTCTCTCGCAGTCTCTCTCCCTCTCGCAGTCTCTCTCTCTCTCGCAGTCTGTCCCTCTCGCAGTCTCTCCCTTTCGCAGTCTCTCTCTCTCTCGCAGTCTCTCCCTCTCGGAGTCTCTCCCTCTCGCCGTCTCTCTCTCTCGCAGTCTCAACCTCTCGCAGTCTCTCCCTCTCGCAGTCTCTCCCTCTCGCAGTCTCTCCCTCTCGCAGTCTCTCCCTCTCGCAGTCTCTCCCTCTCGCAGTCTCTCCCTCTCGCAGTCTCTCCCTCTCGCAGTCTCTCCCTCTCGCAGTCTCTCCCTCTCGCAGTCTCTCCCTCTCGCAGTCTTTCTCTCTCTCGCAGTCTCTCTCTCTCGCAGTCTCTCTCTCTCGCAGTCTCTCTCTCGCAGTCTCTCTCTCTCGCAGCCTGTCTCTCTCTCGCAATCTCTCTCTCTCTCGCAGTCTCTCCTTCTCGAAGTCTCTCCCTCTCACAGTCTTTCTCTCTCGCTGTCTCCCTCTCCCAAGCGGTCTCTCTCTCTCTCTCGCGGTCTCTCCCTCTCGCGGTCTCTCCCTCTCGCAGTCTCTCCCTCTCGCAGTCTCTCCCTCTCGCAGTCTGTCTCCCTCTCGCAGTCTGTCTCCCTCTCGCAGTCTGTCTCCCTCTCGCAGTCTGTCTCCCTCTCGCAGTCTGTCTCCCTCTCGCAGTCTGTCTCCCTCTCGCAGTCTGTCTCCCTCTCGCAGTCTGTCTCCCTCTCGCAGTCTGTCTCCCACTCGCAGTCTGTCTCCCTCTCGCAGTCTGTCTCTCTCTCGCAGTCTCTCTCTCTCTCGCAGTCTCTCTCTCTCGCAGCCTCTCTCTCTCGCAGTCTCTCTCTCTCGCAGTCTCTCTCTCTCGCAGTCTCTCTCTCTCTCGCAGTCTCTCTCTCTCTCGCAGTCTCTCTCTCTCGCAGTCTCTCTCCCTCTCGCAGTTTCTCTCCCTCTCGCAGTTTCTCTCTCTCGCAGTCTCTCCCTCTCGCAGTCTCTCTCTCTCTCGCAGTCTCTCTCTCTCGCCGTCTGTCTCGCAGTCTCTCTCCCTCTGCAGTCTCTCCATCTGCAGTCTCTCCCTCTTGCAGTCTCTCACTCTCGAAGTCTCTCCCTCTCGCAGTCTCTCTCTATCGCAGTCTCTCTCTCTCTCGCCGTCTCCCCCCTCTCGCAGCCTCTCTCTCTCTCGCAGCCTCTCTCTCTCGACGTCTGTCTCGCAGTCTCTCTCCCTCTGCAGTCTCTCCATCTGCAGTCTCTCCCTCTCGCAGTCTCTCACTCTCGAAGTCTCTCCCTCTCGCAGTCTGTCTCCCTCTCGCAGTCTGTCTCCCTCTCGCAGTCTGTCTCCCTCTCGCAGTCTGTCTCCCTCTCGCAGTCTGTCTCCCTCTCGCAGTCTGTCTCCCTCTCGCAGTCTGTCTCCCTCTCGCAGTTTCTCTCTCTCGCAGTCTCTCCCTCTCGCAGTCTCTCTCTCTCTCGCAGTCTCTCTCTCTCGCCGTCTGTCTCGCAGTCTCTCTCCCTCTGCAGTCTCTCCATCTGCAGTCTCTCCCTCTTGCAGTCTCTCACTCTCGAAGTCTCTCCCTCTCGCAGTCTCTCTCTATCGCAGTCTCTCTCTCTCTCGCCGTCTCCCCCCTCTCGCAGCCTCTCTCTCTCTCGCAGTCTCTCTCTCTCGACGTCTGTCTCGCAGTCTCTCTCCCTCTGCAGTCTCTCCATCTGCAGTCTCTCCCTCTCGCAGTCTCTCACTCTCGAAGTCTCTCCCTCTCGCAGTCTGTCTCCCTCTCGCAGTCTGTCTCCCTCTCGCAGTCTGTCTCCCTCTCGCAGTCTGTCTCCCTCTCGCAGTCTGTCTCCCTCTCGCAGTCTGTCTCCCTCTCGCAGTCTGTCTCCCTCTCGCAGTCTGTCTCCCTCTCGCAGTCTGTCTCCCTCTCGCAGTCTCTCTCCCTCTCGCAGTCTCTCTCCCTCTCGCAGTCTCTCTCCCTCTCGCAGTCTCTCTCCCTCTCGCAGTCTGTCTCCCTCTCGCAGTCTCTCTCCCTCTCGCAGTCTCTCTCCCTCTCGCAGTCTCTCTCCCTCTCGCAGTCTCTCTCCCTCTCGCAGTCTCTCTCCCTCTCGCAGTCTCTCTCCCTCTCGCAGTCTCTCTCCCTCTCTCAGTCCCTCCACCTCTCGCGGTCTCTCTCCCTCTCGCAGTCTGTCTCTCTCTCGCAGTCTCTCTCCCTCTCGCAGTCTCTCTCGCAGTCTCTCTCTCTCGCAGTCTCTCTCTCTCGCAGTGTCTCTCTCTTTCGCAGTCTCTCTCTCTCTCGCAGTCTCTCTCCCTCTCGCAGTTTCTCTCTCTCGCAGTCTCTCCCTCTCGCAGTCTCTCTCTCTCTCGCAGTCTCTCTCTCTCGACGTCTGTCTCGCAGTCTCTCTCCCTCTGCAGTCTCTCCATCTGCAGTCTCTCCCTCTCGCAGTCTCTCACTCTCGAAGTCTCTCCCTCTCGCAGTCTCTCTCTATCGCAGTCTCTCTCTCTCTCGCGGTCTCCCCCCTCTCGCAGCCTCTCTCTCTCTCGCAGCCTCTCTCTCTCTCGCAGTCTCTCTCCCTCTCGCAGTCTCTCTCTCTCTCGCAGTCTGTCCCTCTCGCAGTCTCTCCCTTTCGCAGTCTCTCTCTCTCTCGCAGTCTCTCCCTCTCGCAGTCTCTCCCTCTCGCAGTCTCTCTCTCTCGCAGTCTCTACCTCTCGCAGTCTCTACCTCTCGCAGTCTCTCCCTCTCGCAGTCTCTCCCTCTCGCAGTCTCTCCCTCTCGCAGTCTCTCCCTCTCGCAGTCTTGCTCTCTCTCGCAGTCTCTCTCTCTCGCAGTCTCTCTCTCTCGCAGTCTCTCTCTCTCTCGCAGTCTCTCTCTCTCTCTCGCAGCCTCTCTCTCTCTCGCAATCTCTCTCTCTCTCGCAGTCTCTCCTTCTCGAAGTCTCTCCCTCTCGCAGTCTTTCTCTCTCGCAGTCTCCCTCTCCCACGCGGTCTCTCTCTCTCTCGCGCGGTCTCTCCCTCTCGCGGTCTCTCCCTCTCGCGGTCTCTCCCTCTCGCGGTCTCTCCCTCTCGCAGTCTCTCCCTCTCGCAGTCTCTCCCTCTCGCAGTCTCTCCCTCTCGCAGTCTCTCCCTCTCGCAGTCTCTCCCTCTCGCAGTCTCTCCCTCTCGCAGTCTCTCCCTCACGCAGTCTCTCCCTCTCGCAGTCTCTCCCTCTCGCAGTCTCTCCCTCTCGCAGTCTCTCCCTCTCGCAGTCTCTCCCTCTCGCAGTCTCTCCCTCTCGCAGTCTCTCCCTCTCGCATCTCTCCCTCTCGCAGTCTCTCCCTCTCGCAGTCTCTCCCTCTCGCAGTCTTTCTCTCTCGCAGTCTCCCTCTCCCACGCGGTCTCTCTCTCTCTCTCTCGCAGTCTCTCCCTCTCGCAGTCTCTCTCTCTCGCAGTCTCTCTCTCTCGCAGTCTCTCCCTCTCGCAGTCTCTCCCTCTCGCAGTCTCTCCCTCTCGCAGTCTCTCCCTCTCGCAGTCTCTCCCTCTCGCAGTCTCTCCCTCTCGCAGTCTCTCCCTCTCGCAGTCTCTCCCTCTCGCAGTCTCTCCCTCTCGCAGTCTCTCCCTCTCGCAGTCTCTCCCTCTCGCAGTCTCTCCCTCTCGCAGTCTCTCCCTCTCTCGCAGTCTTTCTCTCTCTCGCTGTCTTTCTCTCTCTCGCAGTCTCTCTCTCTGTCGCAGTCTCTCTCACTCTCGCAGTCTCTCTCCCTCTCGCAGTCTCTCTCTCTCGCAGTCTCTCCCTCTCGCAGTCTCTCTCTCTCGCAGTCTCTCTCTCTCGCAGTCTCTCTCTCTCGCACTCTCTCTCTCTCGCACTCTCTCTCTCTCGCAGTCTCGCTCGCAGTCTCTCTCTCTCGCAGTCTCTCTCTCTCGCAGTCTCTCTCACAGTCTCTCTCTCTCGCAGTCTCTCTCTCTCGCCGTCTCTCTCTCTCGCAGTCTCTCTCTCTCGCAGTCTCTCTCTCTCGCAGTCTCTCTCTCTCGCAGTCTCTCTCTCTCGCAGTCTCTCTCGCAGTCTCTCTCTTTCGCAGTCTCTCTCTCTTGCAGTCTCTGTCTCTCGCAGTCTCTCTCTCTCGCAGTCTCTCTCCCTGTCGCAGTCTGTCCCCCTCTCGCAGTCTGTCTCCCTCTCGCAGTCTGTCTCCCTCTCGCAGTCTGTCTCCCTCTCGCAGTCTGTCTCCCTCTCGCAGTCTGTCTCCCTCTCGCAGTCTGTCTCCCTCTCGCAGTCTGTCTCCCTCTCGCAGTCTGTCTCCCTCTCGCAGTCTGTCTCCCTCTCGCAGTCTGTCTCCCTCTCGCAGTCTGTCTCCCTCTCGCAGTCTGTCTCCCTCTCGCAGTCTGTCTCCCTCTCGCAGTCTGTCTCCCTCTCGCAGTCTGTCTCCCTCTCGCAGTCTGTCTCCCTCTCGCAGTCTGTCTCCCTCTCGCAGTCTGTCTCCCTCTCGCAGTCTGTCTCCCTCTCGCAGTCTGTCTCCCTCTCGCAGTCTGTCTCCCTCTCGCAGTCTGTCTCCCTCTCGCAGTCTGTCTCCCTCTCGCAGTCTGTCTCCCTCTCGCAGTCTGTCTCCCTCTCGCAGTCTGTCTCCCTCTCGCAGTCTGTCTCCCTCTCGCAGTCTGTCTCCCTCTCGCAGTCTCTCTCCCTCTCGCAGTCTCTCTCCCTCTCGCAGTCTCTCTCCCTCTCGCAGTCTCTCTCCCTCTCGCAGTGTCTCTCCCTCTCGCAGTCTCTCTCCCTCACTCAGTCCCTCGACCTCTCGCGGTCTCTCTCCCTCTCGCAGTCTGTCTCTCTCTCGCAGTCTGTCTCTCTCTCGCAGTCTCTCTCTCTCTCGCAGTCTCTCTCTCTCGCAGTCTCTCTCGCAGTCTCTCTCTCTCGCAGTCTCTCTCTCTCTCGCAGTCTCTCTCTCTCGCAGTCTGTCTCTCTCTCGCAGTCTCTCTCTCTCTCGCAGTCTCTCTCTCTCGCAGTCTGTCTCTCTCTCGCAGTCTCTCTCTCTCTCGCAGTCTCTCTCTCTCGCAGTCTCTCTCGCAGTCTCTCTCTCTCGCAGTCTCTCTCTCTCTCGCAGTCTCTCTCTCTCGCAGTCTGTCTCTCTCTCGCAGTCTCTCTCTCTCTCGCAGTCTCTCTCTCTCGCAGTCTGTCTCTCTCTCGCAGTCTCTCTCTCTCTCGCAGTCTCTCTCTCTCGCAGTCTCTCTCGCAGTCACTCTCTCTCGCAGTCTCTCTCTCTCTCGCAGTCTCTCTCTCTCGCAGTCTCTCTCTCTCGCAGTCTCTCTCGCAGTCTCTCTCTCTCGCAGTCTCTCTCTCTCTCGCAGTCTCTCTCTCTCGCAGCCTCTCTCCCTCTCGCAGTTTCTCTCCCTCTCGCAGTTTCTCTCTCTCGCAGTCTCTCCCTCTCGCAGTCTCTCTCCCTCTCGCAGTCTCTCTCCCTCTCGCAGTCTCTCTCCCTCTCGCAGTCTCTCTCTCTCTCGCAGTCTCCCTCTCTCTCGCAGTCTCTCTCTCTCGCCGTCAGTCTCGCAGTCTCTCTCCCTCTGCAGTCTCTCCATCTGCTGTCTCTCCCTCTCGCAGTCTCTCACTCTCGAAGTCTCTCCCTCTCGCAGTCTCTCTCTATCGCAGTCTCTCTCTCTCTCGCGGTCTCCCCCCTCTCGCAGCCTCTCTCTCTCTCTCGCAGCCTCTCTCTCTCTCGCAGCCTCTCTCTCTCTCGCAGTCTCTCTCTCTCGCAGTCTCTCTCCCTCTCGCAGTCTCTCTCTCTCTCGCAGTCTGTCCCTCTCGCAGTCTCTCCCTTTCGCAGTCTCTCTCTCTCTCGCAGTCTCTCCCTCTCGCAGTCTCTCTCTCGCAGTCTCTCTCTCTCGCAGTCTCTACCTCTCGCAGTCTCTCCCTCTCGCAGTCTCTCCCTCTCCCATTCTCTCCCTCTCGCAGTCTCTCCCTCTCGCAGTCTCTCCCTCTCGCAGTCTCTCCCTCTCGCAGTCTCTCCCTCTCTCAGTCTCTCCCTCTCTCAGTCTCTCCCTCTCGCAGTCTCTCCCTCTCGCAGTCTCTCCCTCTCGCAGTCTGTCTCCCTCTCGCAGTCTGTCTACCTCTCGCAGTCTGTCTCCCTCTCGCAGTCTGTCTCCCTCTCGCAGTCTGTCTCCCTCTCGCAGTCTGTCTCCCTCTCGCAGTCTGTCTCCCTCTCGCAGTCTGTCTCCCTCTCGCAGTCTGTCTCCCTCTCGCAGTCTGTCTCCCTCTCGCAGTCTCTCCCTCTCGCAGTCTCTCTCTCTCGCAGTCTCTCTCTCTCGCAGTCTCTCTCTCTCGCAGTCTCTCTCTCTCGCAGTCTCTCTCTCTCGCAGTCTCTCTCTCTCGCAGTCTCTCTCTCTCGCAGTCTCTCTCTCTCGCAGTCTCTCTCTCACAGTCTCTCTCTCTCGCAGTCTCTCTCTCTCGCAGTCTCTCTCTCTCGCAGTCTCTCTCTCTCGCAGTCTCTCTCTCTCGCAGTCTCTCTCTCTCGCAGTCTCTCTCTCTCGCAGTCTCTCTCTCTCGCAGTCTCTCTCGCAGTCTTTCTCTTTCGCAGTCTCTCTCTTTCGCAGTCTCTCTCTCTCGCAGTCTCTCTCTCTCCCAGTCTCTCTCTCTCTCGCTGTCTCTCTCTCCCTCGCAGTCTCTCTCTCTCGCAGTCTCTCTCCCTGTCGCAGTCTGTCTCCCTCTCGCAGTCTTTCTCTCTCTCGCAGTCTCTCTCTCTCGCAGTCTCTCTCTCTCGCAGTCTCTCTCTCTCTCGCAGTGTCTCTCTCTCTCGCAGTCTCTCTCTCTCTCGCAATCTCTCTCTCTCTCGCAGTCTCTCCTTCTCGAAGTCTCTCCCTCTCGCAGTCTTTCTCTCTCGCAGTCTCCCTCTCCCACGCGGTCTCTCTCTCTCTCTCGCAGTCTCTCCCTCTCGCAGTCTCTCTCCCTCTCGCAGTCTCTCTCTCTCTCGCAGTCTCTCTCTCTCGCAGTCTCTCTCTCTCGCAGTCTCTCTCTCTCGCAGTCTCTCTCTCTCGCAGTCTCTCTCTCTCGCACTCTCTCTCTCTCGCAGTCTCTCTCGCAGTCTCTCTCTCTCGCAGTCTCTCTCTCTCACAGTCTCTCTCTCTCTCGCAGTCTCTCTCTCTCGCAGTCTCTCTCTCGCAGTCTCTCTCTCTCGCAGTCTCTCTCTCGCAGTCTCTCTCTCTCGCAGTCTCTCTCTCTCGCAGTCTCTCTCTTTCGCAATCTCTCTCGCAGTCTCTCTCTTTCGCAGTCTCTCTCTCTCGCACTCTCTCTCCCTGTCTCTCTCTCTCGCTGTCTCTCTCTCCCTCGCAGCCTCTCTCTCTCGCAGTCTCTCTCCCTCTTGCAGTCTGTCTCCCTCTCGCAGTCTGTCTCCCTCTCGCAGTCTGTCCCCCTCTCGCAGTCTGTCTCCCTCTCGCAGTCTGTCTCCCTCTCGCAGTCTGTCTCCCTCTCGCAGTCTGTCTCCCTCTCGCAGTCTGTCTCCCTCTCGCAGTCTCTCTCCCTCTCGCAGTCTCTCTCCCTCTCGCAGTCTCTCTCCCTCTCGCAGTCTCTCTCCCTCTCGCAGTCTCTCTCCCTCTCGCAGTCTCTCTCCCTCTCGCAGTCTCTCTCCCTCTCGCAGTCTCTCTCCCTCTCGCAGTCTCTCTCCCTCTCGCAGTCTCTCTCCCTCTCGCAGTCTCTCTCCCTCACTCAGTCCCTCTACCTCTCGCGGTCTCTCTCCCTCTCGCAGTCTGTCTCTCTCTCGCCGTCTCTCTCCCTCTCGCAGTCTCTCTCTCTCGCAGTCTCTCTCTCTCGCAGTCTCTCCCTCTCGCAGTCTCTCACTCTCGATGTCTCTCCCTCTCGCAGTCTCTCTCTATCGCGGTCTCTCTCTCTCTCGCGGCCTCCCCCCTCTCGCAGCCTCTCTCTCTCTCGCAGCCTCTCTCTCTCTCGCAGCCTCACTCTCTCTCGCAGTCTCTCTCCCTCTCGCAGTCTCTCTCTCTCTCACAGTCTGTCCCTCTCGCAGTCTCTCCCTCTCGCAGTCTCTCCCTCTCGCAGTCTCTCCCTCTCGCAGTCTCTCCCTCTCGCAGTCTCTCCCTCTCGCAGTCTCTCCCTCTCGCAGTCTCTCCCTCTCGCAGTCTCTCCCTCTCGCAGTCTCTCCCTCTCTCGCAGTCTTTCTCTCTCTCGCAGTCTTTCTCTCTCTCGCAGTCTCTCTCTCTGTCGCAGTCTCTCTCACTCTCGCAGTCTCTCTCCCTCTCGCAGTCTCTCTCTCTCGCAGTCTCTCCCTCTCGCAGTCTCTCTCTCTCGCAGTCTCTCTCTCTCGCAGTCTCTCTCTCTCGCACTCTCTCTCTCTCGCACTCTCTCTCTCTCGCAGTCTCGCTCGCAGTCTCTCTCTCTCGCAGTCTCTCTCTCTCGCAGTCTCTCTCGCAGTCTCTCTCTCTCGCAGTCTCTCTCTCTCGCAGTCTCTCTCTCTCGCCGTCTCTCTCTCTCGCAGTCTCTCTCTCTCGCAGTCTCTCTCTCTCGCAGTCTCTCTCTCTCGCAGTCTCTCTCTCTCGCAGTCTCTCTCGCAGTCTCTCTCTTTCGCAGTCTCTCTCTCTCGCAGTCTCTCTCTCTCGCTGTCTCTCTCTCTCTCGCAGTCTCTCTCTCTCGCAGTCTCTCTCCCTGTCGCAGTCTGTCCCCCTCTCGCAGTCTGTCTCCCTCTCGCAGTCTGTCTCCCTCTCGCAGTCTGTCTCCCTCTCGCAGTCTGTCTCCCTCTCGCAGTCTGTCTCCCTCTCGCAGTCTGTCTCCCTCTCGCAGTCTGTCTCCCTCTCGCAGTCTGTCTCCCTCTCGCAGTCTGACTCCCTCTCGCAGTCTGTCTCCCTCTCGCAGTCTGTCTCCCTCTCGCAGTCTGTCTCCCTCTCGCAGTCTGTCTCCCTCTCGCAGTCTGTCTCCCTCTCGCAGTCTGTCTCCCTCTCGCAGTCTGTCTCCCTCTCGCAGTCTGTCTCCCTCTCGCAGTCTGTCTCCCTCTCGCAGTCTGTCTCCCTCTCGCAGTCTGTCTCCATCTCGCAGTCTCTCTCCCTCTCGCAGTCTCTCTCCCTCTCGCAGTCTGTCTCCCTCTCGCAGTCTCTCTCCCTCTCGCAGTCTCTCTCCCTCTCGCAGTCTGTCTCCCTCTCGCAGTCTGTCTCCCTCTCGCAGTCTGTCTCCCTCTCGCAGTCTGTCTCCCTCTCGCAGTCTGTCTCCCTCTCGCAGTCTGTCTCCCTCTCGCAGTCTGTCTCCCTCTCGCAGTCTGTCTCCCTCTCGCAGTCTGTCTCCCTCTCGCAGTCTGTCTCCCTCTCGCAGTCTGTCTCCCTCTCGCAGTCTCTCTCCCTCTCGCAGTCTCTCGTCTGTCTCCCTCTCGCAGTCTGTCTACCCTCTCGCAGTCTGTCTCCCTCTCGCAGTCCTCTCTCCCTCTCGCAGTCTCTCTCCCTTCGCAGTCTCTCTCCTCTCGCAGGTGGCTCTCACCTCCTCGCAGTCTCTCTCCCTCACTCAGTCCCTCTACCTCTCGCGGTCTCTCTCCCTCTCGCAGTCTGTCTCTCCTCTGCAGTCTGTCTCTCTCTCGCAGTCTGTCTCTCCTCGCAGTCTGTCTCCCTCTCGCAGTCTCTCCCTCTCGCAGTCTTTCTCTCTCGCAGTCTCCCTCTTCCACGCGTCTCTCTCTCTCTCGCAGTCTCTCCTCTCGCAGTCTCTCTCTCTCGCAGTCTCTCTCTCTCGCAGTCACTCCCTCTCGCAGTCTCTCATCTCGCAGCTCTCCCTCTCGCAGTCTCTCTCCCTCTCGCAGTCTCTCCCTCTCGCAGTCTCTCCTCTCGCAGTCTCTCCCCTCTCAGTCTCTCCCTCTCTGCAGTCTCTCCCTCTCGCAGTCTCTCCCCTCTGCAGTCTCTCCCTCTCGCAGTCACTCCCTCTCGCAGTTCTCTCTCACTCTCGCAGTCTCTCCCTCTCGCAGTCTCTCCCTCTCGCAGCAGTCCTCTCTCTCTGCAGTCTCCTCTCTCGCAGTCTCTCCTCTCGCAGTCTCTCTCTCTCTCGCAGTTCTCTCTCCTCTCCAGTCTCCTCCTCGCAGTCTCTCTCTCTCGCAGTCTCTCTCTCGCAGTCTCTCTCTCCGCAGTCTCTCTCTCTCGCGTCTCTCTCTCGCTCCCTCTTCGCAGTCTCTCTCTCTCGCAGTCTCTCTCTCGCAGTCTCTCTCTCTCGCAGTCTCTCTCTCGCAGTCTCTCTCTCTCGCAGTCTCTCTCTCTCGCAGTCTCTCTCTCTCGCAGTCTCTCTCTCTCGCAGTCTCTCTCTCTCGCAGTCTCTCTCTCTCGCAGTCTCTCTCTCGCAGTCTCTCTCTTCCAGTCTCTCTCTCTCGCAGTCTCTCTCTCTCGCAGTCTCTCCCCTTCGCAGTCTCTCTCTCTCGCAGTCTCTCTCTCTCGGCAGTCTCTCTCTCTCGCAGTCTCTCTCCTCCGCAGTCTGTCCCCCTCTCGCAGTCCTGTCTCCCTCTCGCAGTCTGTCTCCCTCTCGCAGTCTGTCTCCCTCTCGCAGTCTGTCTCCTCTCGCAGTCTGCCTCTCTCGCAGTCTCTCTCTCGCAGTCTTCTCCTCTCGCGTCTTCTCCCTCTCGCAGTCTGTCTCCCCTCTCGCAGTTCTGTCTCCTCTCGCAGTCTGTCTCCCTCTCGCAGTCTGTCTCTCCTCTCGCAGTCTGTCTCCCTCTCGCAGTCTGTCTCCCTCTCGCAGTCTGTCTCCCCTCTCGCAGTCTGTCTCCCTCTCGCAGTCTGTCTCCCTCTCGCAGTCTGTCTCCCTCTCGCAGTCTCTCTCCCTCTCGCAGTCTCTCTCCCTCTCGCAGTCTCCTCTCCCTCTCGCAGTGTCTCTCCCTCTCGCAGTCTCTCTCCCTCACTCAGTCCCTCTACCTCTCGCGGTCTCTCTCCCTCTCGCAGTCTGTCTCTCTCTCGCAGTCCTGTCTCTCTCTCGCAGTCTGTCTCGCTCTCGCAGTCTGTCTCCCTCTCGCAGTCTCTCCCTCTCGCAGTCTTTCTCTCTCGCAGTCTCCCTCTCCCACGCGGTCTCTCTCTCTCTCGCAGTCTCTCCCTCTCGCAGTCCTCTCCCCTCACTCAGTCCTCTACCTCTCGCGGTCTCTCTCCCTCTCGCAGTCTGTCTCTCTCTCGCAGTCTGTCTCTCTCTCGCAGTCTGTCTCTCTCTCGCAGTCTGTCTCCCTCTCGCAGTCTCTCCCTCTCGCAGTCTTTCTCTCTCGCAGTCTCCCTCTCCCACGCGGTCTCTCTCTCTCTCTCTCGCAGTCCTCCCTCTCGCAGTCACTCTCTCTCGCAGTCTCTCTCTTCGCAGTCACTCCCTCTCGCAGTCTCTCCCTCTCGCAGTCTCTCCCTCTCGCAGTCTCCCTCTCGCAGTCTCCCCTCTCGCAGTCTCTCCCTCTCGCAGTCTCTCCCTCTCGCAGTCTCTCCCTCTCGCAGTTCTCCCTCTCGCAGTCTCTCCCTCTCGCAGTCTCTCCTCTCGCAGTCTCTCCCTCTCGCAGTCTCTCCCTCTCGCAGTCTCTCCCTCTCGCGTCAGTCTCTCCCTCTCTCGTCTGTCTTTCTCTCTCTCGCAGTCTTTCTCTCTCTCGCAGTCTCTCTCTCTGTCGCAGTCTCTCTCACTCTCGGCAGTCTCTCCCCTCTCGCAGTCTCTCTCTCGCAGTCTCTCCCTCTCGCAGTCTCTCTCTTCGCAGTCTCTCTCTCTCGCAGTCTCTCTCTCTCGCACTCTCTCTCTCTCGCACTCTCTCTCTCTCGCAGTCTCCTCTCCTCTCGCAGTCTCTCTCTCTCTCAGTCTCTCCCTCTCGCAGTCTCTCTCTCTCGCAGTCTCTCTCTCTCGCAGTCTCTCTCTCTCGCAGTCTCTCTCGCAGTCTCTCTCTCTCGCAGTCTCTCTCTCTCGCAGTCTCTCTCTCTCGCCGTCTTCTCTCTCTCGCAGTCTCTCTCTCTCGCAGTCTTCTCTCTCGCAGCTCTCTCTTCTCGCAGTCTCTCTCTCTCGCAGTCTCTCTCTTTCGCAGTCTCTCTCTCTCGCAGTCTCTCTCTCTCGCAGTCTCTCTCTCTCGCAGTCTCTCTCCCTGTCGCAGTCTGTCCCCCTCTCGCAGTCTGTCTCCCTCTCGCAGTCTGTCTCCCTCTCGCAGTCTGTCTCCCTCTCGCAGTCTGTCTCCCTCTCGCAGTCTGTCTCCCTCTCGCAGTCTGTCTCCCTCTCGCAGTCTGTCTCCCTCTCGCAGTCTGTCTCCCTCTCGCAGTCTGTCTCCCTCTCGCAGTCTGTCTCCCTCTCGCAGTCTGTCTCCCCCTCGCAGTCTGTCTCCCTCTCGCAGTCTGTCTCCCTCTCGCAGTCTGTCTCCCTCTCGCAGTCTGTCTCCCTCTCGCAGTCTGTCTCCCTCTCGCAGTCTGTCTCCCTCTCGCAGTCTGTCTCCCTCTCGCAGTCTGTCTCCCTCTCGCAGTCTGTCTCCCTCTCGCAGTCTGTCTCCCTCTCGCAGTCTGTCTCCCTCTCGCAGTCTGTCTCCCTCTCGCAGTCTGTCTCCCTCTCGCAGTCTGTCTCCCTCTCGCAGTCTGTCTCCCTCTCGCAGTCTGTCTCCCTCTCGCAGTCTGTCTCCCTCTCGCAGTCTGTCTCCCTCTCGCAGTCTGTCTCCCTCTCGCAGTCTGTCTCCCTCTCGCAGTCTGTCTCCCTCTCGCAGTCTGTCTCCCTCTCGCAGTCTGTCTCCCTCTCGCAGTCTCTCTCCCTCTCGCAGTCTCTCTCCCTCTCGCAGTCTCTCTCCCTCTCGCAGTCTCTCTCCCTCTCGCAGTGTCTCTCCCTCTCGCAGTCCCTCTACCTCTCGCGGTCTCTCTCCCTCTCGCAGTCTGTCTCCCTCTCGCGGTCTGTCTCTCTCTCGCAGTCTGTCTCTCTCTCGCAGTCTGTCTCTCTCTCGCAGTCTCTCTCTCTCTCGCAGTCTCTCTCTCTCGCAGTCTCTCTCTCTCGCAGTCTCTCTCGCAGTCTCTCTCTCTCGCAGTCTCTCTCTCTCTCGCAGTCTCTCTCTCTCGCAGTCTGTCTCTCTCTCGCAGTCTCTCTCTCTCTCGCAGTCTCTCTCTCTCGCAGTCTGTCTCTCTCTCGCAGTCTCTCTCTCTCTCGCAGTCTCTCTCTCTCGCAGTCTCTCTCGCAGTCTCTCTCTCTCGCAGTCTCTCTCTCTCTCGCAGTCTCTCTCTCTCGCAGTCTCTCTCTCTCGCAGTCTCTCTCGCAGTCTCTCTCTCTCGCAGTCTCTCTCTCTCTCGCAGTCTCTCTCTCTCGCAGCCTCTCTCCCTCTCGCAGTTTCTCTCCCTCTCGCAGTTTCTCTCTCTCGCAGTCTCTCCCTCTCGCAGTCTCTCTCCCTCTCGCAGTCTCTCTCCCTCTCGCAGTCTCTCTCTCTCTCGCAGTCTCCCTCTCTCTCGCAGTCTCTCTCTCTCGCCGTCAGTCTCGCAGTCTCTCTCCCTCTGCAGTCTCTCCATCTGCTGTCTCTCCCTCTCGCAGTCTCTCACTCTCGAAGTCTCTCCCTCTCGCAGTCTCTCTCTATCGCAGTCTCTCTCTCTCTCGCGGTCTCCCCCCTCTCGCAGCCTCTCTCTCTCGCAGCCTCTCTCTCTCTCGCAGCCTCTCTCTCTCTCGCAGTCTCTCTCTCTCGCAGTCTCTCTCCCTCTCGCAGTCTCTCTCTCTCTCGCAGTCTGTCCCTCTCGCAGTCTCTCCCTTTCGCAGTCTCTCTCTCTCTCGCAGTCTCTCCCTCTCGCAGTCTCTCTCTCGCAGTCTCTCCCTCTCGCAGTCTCTCCCTCTCGCAGTCTCTCCCTCTCGCAGTCTCTCTCTCTCGCAGTCTCTCTCTCTCGCAGTCTGTCTCTCTCTCGCAGTCTCTCTCTCTCTCGCAGTCTCTCTCTCTCGCAGTCTGTCTCTCTCTCGCAGTCTCTCTCTCTCTCGCAGTCTCTCTCTCTCGCAGTCTCTCTCGCAGTCTCTCTCTCTCGCAGTCTCTCTCTCTCGCAGTCTCTCTCTCTCGCAGTCTCTCTCTCTCGCAGTCTCTCTCGCAGTCTCTCTCTCTCGCAGTCTCTCTCTCTCTCGCAGTCTCTCTCTCTCGCAGCCTCTCTCCCTCTCGCAGTTTCTCTCCCTCTCGCAGTTTCTCTCTCTCGCAGTCTCTCCCTCTCGCAGTCTCTCTCCCTCTCGCAGTCTCTCTCCCTCTCGCAGTCTCTCTCTCTCTCGCAGTCTCCCTCTCTCTCGCAGTCTCTCTCTCTCGCCGTCAGTCTCGCAGTCTCTCTCCCTCTGCAGTCTCTCCATCTGCTGTCTCTCCCTCTCGCAGTCTCTCACTCTCGAAGTCTCTCCCTCTCGCAGTCTCTCTCTATCGCAGTCTCTCTCTCTCTCGCGGTCTCCCCCCTCTCGCAGCCTCTCTCTCTCTCTCGCAGCCTCTCTCTCTCTCGCAGCCCCTCTCTCTCTCGCAGTCTCTCTCTCTCGCAGTCTCTCTCCCTCTCGCAGTCTCTCTCTCTCTCGCAGTCTGTCCCTCTCGCAGTCTCTCCCTTTCGCAGTCTCTCTCTCTCTCGCAGTCTCTCCCTCTCGCAGTCTCTCTCTCGCAGTCTCTCTCTCTCGCAGTCTCTACCTCTCGCAGTCTCTCCCTCTCGCAGTCTCTCCCTCTCCCATTCTCTCCCTCTCGCAGTCTCTCCCTCTCGCAGTCTCTCCCTCTCGCAGTCTCTCCCTCTCGCAGTCTCTCCCTCTCTCAGTCTCTCCCTCTCGCAGTCTCTCCCTCTCGCAGTCTCTCCCTCTCGCAGTCTCTCCCTCTCGCAGTCTGTCTCCCTCTCGCAGTCTGTCTACCTCTCGCAGTCTGTCTCCCTCTCGCAGTCTGTCTCCCTTTCGCAGTCTGTCTCCCTCTCGCAGTCTGTCTCCCTCTCGCAGTCTGTCTCCCTCTCGCAGTCTGTCTCCCTCTCGCAGTCTGTCTCCCTCTCGCAGTCTGTCTCCCTCTCGCAGTCTGTCTCCCTCTCGCAGTCTCTCTCTCTCTCGCAGTCTCTCCCTCTCGCAGTCTCTCTCTCTCGCAGTCTCTCTCTCTCGCAGTCTCTCTCTCTCGCAGTCTCTCTCTCTCGCAGTCTCTCTCTCTCGCAGTCTCTCTCTCTCGCAGTCTCTCTCTCACAGTCTCTCTCTCTCGCAGTCTCTCTCTCTCGCAGTCTCTCTCTCTCGCAGTCTCTCTCTCTCGCAGTCTCTCTCTCTCGCAGTCTCTCTCTCTCGCAGTCTCTCTCGCAGTCTTTCTCTTTCGCAGTCTCTCTCTTTCGCAGTCTCTCTCTCTCGCAGTCTCTCTCTCTCCCAGTCTCTCTCTCTCTCGCTGTCTCTCTCTCCCTCGCAGTCTCTCTCTCTCGCAGTCTCTCTCCCTGTCGCAGTCTGTCTCCCTCTCGCAGTCTTTCTCTCTCTCGCAGTCTCTCTCTCTCGCAGTCTCTCTCTCTCGCAGTCTCTCTCTCTCTCGCAGTCTCTCTCTCTCTCGCAGTCTCTCTCTCTCTCGCAATCTCTCTCTCTCTCGCAGTCTCTCCTTCTCGAAGTCTCTCCCTCTCGCAGTCTTTCTCTCTCGCAGTCTCCCTCTCCCACGCGGTCTCTCTCTCTCTCTCGCAGTCTCTCCCTCTCGCAGTCTCTCTCCCTCTCGCAGTCTCTCTCTCTCTCGCAGTCTCTCTCTCTCGCAGTCTCTCTCTCTCGCAGTCTCTCTCTCTCGCAGTCTCTCTCTCTCGCAGTCTCTCTCTCTCGCACTCTCTCTCTCTCGCAGTCTCTCTCGCAGTCTCTCTCTCTCGCAGTCTCTCTCTCTCACAGTCTCTCTCTCTCTCGCAGTCTCTCTCTCTCGCAGTCTCTCTCTCTCGCAGTCTCTCTCGCAGTCTCTCTCTCGCAGTCTCTCTCTCTCACAGTCTCTCTCTCTCGCAGTCTCTCTCTCTCGCAATCTCTCTCGCAGTCTCTCTCTTTCGCAGTCTCTCTCTCTCGCACTCTCTCTCCCTGTCTCTCTCTCTCGCTGTCTCTCTCTCCCTCGCAGCCTCTCTCTCTCGCAGTCTCTCTCCCTCTTGCAGTCTGTCTCCCTCTCGCAGTCTGTCTCCCTCTCGCAGTCTGTCCCCCTCTCGCAGTCTGTCTCCCTCTCGCAGTCTGTCTCCCTCTCGCAGTCTGTCTCCCTCTCGCAGTCTGTCTCCCTCTCGCAGTCTGTCTCCCTCTCGCAGTCTCTCTCCCTCTCGCAGTCTCTCTCCCTCTCGCAGTCTCTCTCCCTCTCGCAGTCTCTCTCCCTCTCGCAGTCTCTCTCTCTCTCGCAGTCTCTCTCCCTCTCGCAGTCTCTCTCCCTCTCGCAGTCTCTCTCCCTCTCGCAGTCTCTCTCCCTCTCGCAGTCTCTCTCCCTCTCGCAGTCTCTCTCCCTCTCGCAGTCTCTCTCCCTCACTCAGTCCCTCTACCTCTCGCGGTCTCTCTCCCTCTCGCAGTCTGTCTCTCTCTCGCAGTCTGTCTCTCTCTCGCAGTCTGTCTGTCTCTCGCCGTCTCTCTCCCTCTCGCAGTCTCTCTCTCTCGCAGTCTCTCTCTCTCGCAGTCTCTCCCTCTCGCAGTCTCTCACTCTCGATGTCTCTCCCTCTCGCAGTCTCTCTCTATCGCGGTCTCTCTCTCTCTCGCGGCCTCCCCCCTCTCGCAGCCTCTCTCTCTCTCGCAGCCTCTCTCTCTCTCGCAGCCTCACTCTCTCTCGCAGTCTCTCTCCCTCTCGCAGTCTCTCTCTCTCTCACAGTCTGTCCCTCTCGCAGTCTCTCCCTCTCGCAGTCTCTCCCTCTCGCAGTCTCTCCCTCTCGCAGTCTCTCCCTCTCGCAGTCTCTCCCTCTCGCAGTCTCTCCCTCTCGCAGTCTCTCCCTCTCGCAGCCTCTCCCTCTCGCAGTCTCTCCCTCTCTCGCAGTCTTTCTCTCTCTCGCAGTCTTTCTCTCTCTCGCAGTCTCTCTCTCTGTCGCAGTCTCTCTCACTCTCGCAGTCTCTCTCCCTCTCGCAGTCTCTCCCTCTCGCAGTCTCTCCCTCTCGCAGTCTCTCTCTCTCGCAGTCTCTCTCTCTCGCAGTCTCTCTCTCTCGCAGTCTCTCTCTCTTGCACTCTCTCTCTCTCGCACTCTCTCTCTCTCGCAGTCTCGCTCGCAGTCTCTCTCTCTCGCAGTCTCTCTCTCTCGCAGTCTCTCTCGCAGTCTCTCTCTCTCGCCGTCTCTCTCTCTCGCAGTCTCTCTCTCTCGCAGTCTCTCTCTCTCGCAGTCTCTCTCTCTCGCAGTCTCTCTCTCTCGCAGTCTCTCTCGCAGTCTCTCTCTTTCGCAGTCTCTCTCTCCCTCGCAGCCTCTCTCTCTCGCAGTCTCTCTCCCTCTTGCAGTCTGTCTCCCTCTCGCAGTCTGTCTCCCTCTCGCAGTCTGTCTCCCTCTCGCAGTCTGTCTCCCTCTCGCAGTCTGTCTCCCTCTCGCAGTCTGTCTCCCTCTCGCAGTCTCTCTCCCTCTCGCAGTCTCTCTCCCTCTCGCAGTCTCTCTCCCTCTCGCAGTCTCTCTCCCTCTCGCAGTCTCTCTCCCTCTCGCAGTCTCTCTCCCTCTCGCAGTCTCTCTCCCTCTCGCAGTCTCTCTCCCTCTCGCAGTCTCTCTCCCTCTCGCAGTCTCTCTCCCTCACTCAGTCCCTCTACCTCTCGCGGTCTCTCTCCCTCTCGCAGTCTGTCTCTCTCTCGCAGTCTGTCTCTCTCTCGCAGTCTGTCTGTCTCTCGCCGTCTCTCTCCCTCTCGCAGTCTCTCTCTCTCGCAGTCTCTCTCTCTCGCAGTCTCTCCCTCTCGCAGTCTCTCACTCTCGATGTCTCTCCCTCTCGCAGTCTCTCTCTATCGCGGTCTCTCTCTCTCTCGCGGCCTCCCCCCTCTCGCAGCCTCTCTCTCTCTCGCAGCCTCTCTCTCTCTCGCAGCCTCACTCTCTCTCGCAGTCTCTCTCCCTCTCGCAGTCTCTCTCTCTCTCACAGTCTGTCCCTCTCGCAGTCTCTCCCTCTCGCAGTCTCTCCCTCTCGCAGTCTCTCCCTCTCGCAGTCTCTCCCTCTCGCAGTCTCTCCCTCTCGCAGTCTCTCCCTCTCGCAGTCTCTCCCTCTCGCAGTCTCTCCCTCTCGCAGCCTCTCCCTCTCGCAGTCTCTCCCTCTCTCGCAGTCTTTCTCTCTCTCGCAGTCTTTCTCTCTCTCGCAGTCTCTCTCTCTGTCGCAGTCTCTCTCACTCTCGCAGTCTCTCTCCCTCTCGCAGTCTCTCCCTCTCGCAGTCTCTCCCTCTCGCAGTCTCTCTCTCTCGCAGTCTCTCTCTCTCGCAGTCTCTCTCTCTCGCACTCTCTCTCTCTCGCACTCTCTCTCTCTCGCAGTCTCGCTCGCAGTCTCTCTCTCTCGCAGTCTCTCTCTCTCGCAGTCTCTGTCGCAGTCTCTCTCTCTCGCCGTCTCTCTCTCTCGCAGTCTCTCTCTCTCGCAGTCTCTCTCTCTCGCAGTCTCTCTCTCTCGCAGTCTCTCTCTCTCGCAGTCTCTCTCGCAGTCTCTCTCTTTCGCAGTCTCTCTCTCCCTCGCAGCCTCTCTCTCTCGCAGTCTCTCTCCCTCTTGCAGTCTGTCTCCCTCTCGCAGTCTGTCTCCCTCTCGCAGTCTGTCCCCCTCTCGCAGTCTGTCTCCCTCTCGCAGTCTGTCTCCCTCTCGCAGTCTGTCTCCCTCTCGCAGTCTGTCTCCCTCTCGCAGTCTGTCTCCCTCTCGCAGTCTCTCTCCCTCTCGCAGTCTCTCTCCCTCTCGCAGTCTCTCTCCCTCTCGCAGTCTCTCTCCCTCTCGCAGTCTCTCTCCCTCTCGCAGTCTCTCTCCCTCTCGCAGTCTCTCTCCCTCTCGCAGTCTCTCTCCCTCTCGCAGTCTCTCTCCCTCTCGCAGTCTCTCTCCCTCTCGCAGTCTCTCTCCCTCACTCAGTCCCTCTACCTCTCGCGGTCTCTCTCCCTCTCGCAGTCTGTCTCTCTCTCGCAGTCTGTCTCTCTCTCGCAGTCTGTCTGTCTCTCGCCGTCTCTCTCCCTCTCGCAGTCTCTCTCTCTCGCAGTCTCTCTCTCTCGCAGTCTCTCCCTCTCGCAGTCTCTCACTCTCGATGTCTCTCCCTCTCGCAGTCTCTCTCTATCGCGGTCTCTCTCTCTCTCGCGGCCTCCCCCCTCTCGCAGCCTCTCTCTCTCTCGCAGCCTCTCTCTCTCTCGCAGCCTCACTCTCTCTCGCAGTCTCTCTCCCTCTCGCAGTCTCTCTCTCTCTCACAGTCTGTCCCTCTCGCAGTCTCTCCCTCTCGCAGTCTCTCCCTCTCGCAGTCTCTCCCTCTCGCAGTCTCTCCCTCTCGCAGTCTCTCCCTCTCGCAGTCTCTCCCTCTCGCAGTCTCTCCCTCTCGCAGTCTCTCCCTCTCTCGCAGTCTTTCTCTCTCTCGCAGTCTTTCTCTCTCTCGCAGTCTCTCTCTCTGTCGCAGTCTCTCTCACTCTCGCAGTCTCTCTCCCTCTCGCAGTCTCTCCCTCTCGCAGTCTCTCCCTCTCGCAGTCTCTCTCTCTCGCAGTCTCTCTCTCTCGCAGTCTCTCTCTCTCGCAGTCTCTCTCTCTCGCACTCTCTCTCTCTCGCACTCTCTCTCTCTCGCAGTCTCGCTCGCAGTCTCTCTCTCTCGCAGTCTCTCTCTCTCGCAGTCTCTCTCGCAGTCTCTCTCTCGCAGTCTCTCTCTCTCGCAGTCTCTCTCTCTCGCCGTCTCTCTCTCTCGCAGTCTCTCTCTCTCGCAGTCTCTCTCTCTCGCAGTCTCTCTCTCTCGCAGTCTCTCTCTCTCGCAGTCTCTCTCGCAGTCTCTCTCTTTCGCAGTCTCTCTCTCTCGCAGTCTCTCTCTCTCGCTGTCTCTCTCTCTCTCGCAGTCTCTCTCTCTCGCAGTCTCTCTCTCTCTCGCAGTCTGTCCCCCTCTCGCAGTCTGTCTCCCTCTCGCAGTCTGTCTCCCTCTCGCAGTCTGTCTCCCTCTCGCAGTCTGTCTCCCTCTCGCAGTCTGTCTCCCTCTCGCAGTCTGTCTCCCTCTCGCAGTCTGTCTCCCTCTCGCAGTCTGTCTCCCTCTCGCAGTCTGTCTCCCTCTCGCAGTCTGTCTCCCTCTCGCAGTCTGTCTCCCTCTCGCAGTCTGTCTCCCTCTCGCAGTCTGTCTCCCTCTCGCAGTCTGTCTCCCTCTCGCAGTCTGTCTCCCTCTCGCAGTCTGTCTCCCTCTCGCAGTCTGTCTCCCTCTCGCAGTCTGTCTCCCTCTCGCAGTCTGTCTCCCTCTCGCAGTCTGTCTCCCTCTCGCAGTCTGTCTCCCTCTCGCAGTCTGTCTCCCTCTCGCAGTCTGTCTCCCTCTCGCAGTCTGTCTCCCTCTCGCAGTCTGTCTCCCTCTCGCAGTCTGTCTCCCTCTCGCAGTCTGTCTCCCTCTCGCAGTCTGTCTCCCTCTCGCAGTCTGTCTCCCTCTCGCAGTCTGTCTCCCTCTCGCAGTCTGTCTCCCTCTCGCAATCTGTCTCCCTCTCGCAGTCTGTCTCCCTCTCGCAGTCTGTCTCCCTCTCGCAGTCTGTCTCCCTCTCGCAGTCTCTCTCCCTCTCGCAGTCTCTCTCCCTCTCGCAGTCTCTCTCCCTCTCGCAGTGTCTCTCCCTCTCGCAGTCTCTCTCCCTCACTCAGTCCCTCTACCTCTCGCGGTCTCTCTCCCTCTCGCAGTCTGTCTCTCTCTCGCAGTCTGTCTCTCTCTCGCAGTCTGTCTCTCTCTCGCAGTCTGTCTCTCTCTCGCAGTCTCTCTCTCTCTCGCAGTCTCTCTCTCTCGCAGTCTCTCTCGCAGTCTCTCTCTCTCGCAGTCTCTCTCTCTCTCGCAGTCTCTCTCTCTCGCAGTCTGTCTCTCTCTCGCAGTCTCTCTCTCTCTCGCAGTCTCTCTCTCTCGCAGTCTGTCTCTCTCTCGCAGTCTCTCTCTCTCTCGCAGTCTCTCTCTCTCGCAGTCTCTCTCGCAGTCTCTCTCTCTCGCAGTCTCTCTCTCTCTCGCAGTCTCTCTCTCTCGCAGTCTGTCTCTCTCTCGCAGTCTCTCTCTCTCTCGCAGTCTCTCTCTCTCGCAGTCTGTCTCTCTCTCGCAGTCTCTCTCTCTCTCGCAGTCTCTCTCTCTCGCAGTCTCTCTCGCAGTCTCTCTCTCTCGCAGTCTCTCTCTCTCTCGCAGTCTCTCTCTCTCGCAGTCTCTCTCTCTCGCAGTCTCTCTCGCAGTCTCTCTCTCTCGCAGTCTCTCTCTCTCGCAGTCTCTCTCTCTCGCAGCCTCTCTCCCTCTCGCAGTTTCTCTCCCTCTCGCAGTTTCTCTCTCTCGCAGTCTCTCCCTCTCGCAGTCTCTCTCCCTCTCGCAGTCTCTCTCTCTCTCGCAGTCTCCCTCTCTCTCGCAGTCTCTCTCTCTCGCCGTCAGTCTCGCAGTCTCTCTCCCTCTGCTGTCTCTCCCTCTCGCAGTCTCTCACTCTCGAAGTCTCTCCCTCTCGCAGTCTCTCTCTATCGCAGTCTCTCTCTCTCTCGCGGTCTCCCCCCTCTCGCAGCCTCTCTCTCTCTCTCGCAGCCTCTCTCTCTCTCGCAGCCTCTCTCTCTCTCGCAGTCTCTCTCTCTCGCAGTCTCTCTCCCTCTCGCAGTCTCTCTCTCTCTCGCAGTCTGTCCCTCTCGCAGTCTCTCCCTTTCGCAGTCTCTCTCTCTCTCGCAGTCTCTCCCTCTCGCAGTCTCTCTCTCGCAGTCTCTCTCTCTCGCAGTCTCTACCTCTCGCAGTCTCTCCCTCTCGCAGTCTCTCCCTCTCCCATTCTCTCCCTCTCGCAGTCTCTCCCTCTCGCAGTCTCTCCCTCTCGCAGTCTCTCCCTCTCGCAGTCTCTCCCTCTCGCAGTCTCTCCCTCTCTCAGTTTCTCCCTCTCTCAGTCTCTCCCTCTCGCAGTCTCTCCCTCTCGCAGTCTCTCCCTCTCGCAGTCTGTCTCCCTCTCGCAGTCTGTCTACCTCTCGCAGTCTGTCTCCCTCTCGCAGTCTGTCTCCCTCTCGCAGTCTGTCTCCGTCTCGCAGTCTGTCTCCCTCTCGCAGTCTGTCTCCCTCTCGCAGTCTGTCTCCCTCTCGCAGTCTGTCTCCCTCTCGCAGTCTGTCTCCCTCTCGCAGTCTGTCTCCCTCTCGCAGTCTCTCTCTCTCTCGCAGTCTCTCCCTCTCGCAGTCTCTCTCTCTCGCAGTCTCTCTCTCTCGCAGTCTCTCTCTCTCGCAGTCTCTCTCTCTCGCAGTCTCTCTCTCCCGCAGTCTCTCTTTCTCGCAGTCTCTCTCTCTCGCAGTCTCTCTCTCGCAGTCTCTCTCTCTCGCAGTCTCTCTCTCTCGCAGTCTCTCTCTCTCCCAGTCTCTCTCTCTCTCGCTGTCTCTCTCTCCCTCGCAGTCTCTCTCTCTCGCAGTCTCTCTCCCTGTCGCAGTCTGTCTCCCTCTCGCAGTCTTTCTCTCTCTCGCAGTCTTTCTCTCTCTCGCAGTCTCTCTCTCTCGCAGTCTCTCTCTCTCTCGCAGTCTCTCTCTCTCTCGCAGTCTCTCTCTCGCAATCTCTCTCTCTCTCGCAGTCTCTCCTTCTCGAAGTCTCTCCCTCTCGCAGTCTTTCTCTCTCGCAGTCTCCCTCTCCCACGCGGTCTCTCTCTCTCTCTCGCAGTCTCTCCCTCTCGCAGTCTGTCTCCCTCTCGCAGTCTGTCTCCCTCTCGCAATCTGTCTCCCTCTCGCAGTCTGTCTCCCTCTCGCAGTCTGTCTCCCTCTCGCAGTCTGTCTCCCTCTCGCAGTCTGTCTCCCTCTCGCAGTCTCTCTCCCTCTCGCAGTCTCTCTCCCTCTCGCAGTCTCTCTCCCTCTCGCAGTGTCTCTCCCTCTCGCAGTCTCTCTCCCTCACTCAGTCCCTCTACCTCTCGCGGTCTCTCTCCCTCTCGCAGTCTGTCTCTCTCTCGCAGTCTGTCTCTCTCTCGCAGTCTGTCTCTCTCTCGCAGTCTGTCTCTCTCTCGCAGTCTCTCTCTCTCTCGCAGTCTCTCTCTCTCGCAGTCTCTCTCGCAGTCTCTCTCTCTCGCAGTCTCTCTCTCTCTCGCAGTCTCTCTCTCTCGCAGTCTGTCTCTCTCTCGCAGTCTCTCTCTCTCTCGCAGTCTCTCTCTCTCGCAGTCTGTCTCTCTCTCGCAGTCTCTCTCTCTCTCGCAGTCTCTCTCTCTCGCAGTCTCTCTCGCAGTCTCTCTCTCTCGCAGTCTCTCTCTCTCTCGCAGTCTCTCTCTCTCGCAGTCTGTCTCTCTCTCGCAGTCTCTCTCTCTCTCGCAGTCTCTCTCTCTCGCAGTCTGTCTCTCTCTCGCAGTCTCTCTCTCTCTCGCAGTCTCTCTCTCTCGCAGTCTCTCTCGCAGTCTCTCTCTCTCGCAGTCTCTCTCTCTCTCGCAGTCTCTCTCTCTCGCAGTCTCTCTCTCTCGCAGTCTCTCTCGCAGTCTCTCTCTCTCGCAGTCTCTCTCTCTCGCAGTCTCTCTCTCTCGCAGCCTCTCTCCCTCTCGCAGTTTCTCTCCCTCTCGCAGTTTCTCTCTCTCGCAGTCTCTCCCTCTCGCAGTCTCTCTCCCTCTCGCAGTCTCTCTCTCTCTCGCAGTCTCCCTCTCTCTCGCAGTCTCTCTCTCTCGCCGTCAGTCTCGCAGTCTCTCTCCCTCTGCTGTCTCTCCCTCTCGCAGTCTCTCACTCTCGAAGTCTCTCCCTCTCGCAGTCTCTCTCTATCGCAGTCTCTCTCTCTCTCGCGGTCTCCCCCCTCTCGCAGCCTCTCTCTCTCTCTCGCAGCCTCTCTCTCTCTCGCAGCCTCTCTCTCTCTCGCAGTCTCTCTCTCTCGCAGTCTCTCTCCCTCTCGCAGTCTCTCTCTCTCTCGCAGTCTGTCCCTCTCGCAGTCTCTCCCTTTCGCAGTCTCTCTCTCTCTCGCAGTCTCTCCCTCTCGCAGTCTCTCTCTCGCAGTCTCTCTCTCTCGCAGTCTCTACCTCTCGCAGTCTCTCCCTCTCGCAGTCTCTCCCTCTCCCATTCTCTCCCTCTCGCAGTCTCTCCCTCTCGCAGTCTCTCCCTCTCGCAGTCTCTCCCTCTCGCAGTCTCTCCCTCTCGCAGTCTCTCCCTCTCTCAGTTTCTCCCTCTCTCAGTCTCTCCCTCTCGCAGTCTCTCCCTCTCGCAGTCTCTCCCTCTCGCAGTCTGTCTCCCTCTCGCAGTCTGTCTACCTCTCGCAGTCTGTCTCCCTCTCGCAGTCTGTCTCCCTCTCGCAGTCTGTCTCCGTCTCGCAGTCTGTCTCCCTCTCGCAGTCTGTCTCCCTCTCGCAGTCTGTCTCCCTCTCGCAGTCTGTCTCCCTCTCGCAGTCTGTCTCCCTCTCGCAGTCTGTCTCCCTCTCGCAGTCTCTCTCTCTCTCGCAGTCTCTCCCTCTCGCAGTCTCTCTCTCTCGCAGTCTCTCTCTCTCGCAGTCTCTCTCTCTCGCAGTCTCTCTCTCTCGCAGTCTCTCTCTCCCGCAGTCTCTCTTTCTCGCAGTCTCTCTCTCTCGCAGTCTCTCTCTCGCAGTCTCTCTCTCTCGCAGTCTCTCTCTCTCGCAGTCTCTCTCTCTCCCAGTCTCTCTCTCTCTCGCTGTCTCTCTCTCCCTCGCAGTCTCTCTCTCTCGCAGTCTCTCTCCCTGTCGCAGTCTGTCTCCCTCTCGCAGTCTTTCTCTCTCTCGCAGTCTTTCTCTCTCTCGCAGTCTCTCTCTCTCGCAGTCTCTCTCTCTCTCGCAGTCTCTCTCTCTCTCGCAGTCTCTCTCTCGCAATCTCTCTCTCTCTCGCAGTCTCTCCTTCTCGAAGTCTCTCCCTCTCGCAGTCTTTCTCTCTCGCAGTCTCCCTCTCCCACGCGGTCTCTCTCTCTCTCTCGCAGTCTCTCCCTCTCGCAGTCTCTCTCCCTCTCGCAGTCTCTCTCTCTCTCGCAGTCTCTCTCTCTCGCTCTCTCTCGCAGTCTCTCTCTCTCGCAGTCTCTCTCTCTCGCACTCTCTCTCTCAGTCTCTCTCTCTCGCAGTCTCTCTCTCTCGCAGTCTCTCTCTCTCTCGCAGTCTCTCTCTCTCGCAGTCTCTCTCTCTCGCAGTCTCTCTCTCTCGCAGTCTCTCTCTCTCGCAGTCTCTCTCGCAGTCTCTCTCTCTCGCAATCTCTCTCGCAGTCTCTCTCTTTCGCAGTCTCTCTCTCTCGCACTCTCTCTCCCTGTCTCTCTCTCTCGCTGTCTCTCTCTCCCTCGCAGCCTCTCTCTCTCGCAGTCTCTCTCCCTCTTGCAGTCTGTCTCCCTCTCGCAGTCTGTCTCCCTCTCGCAGTCTGTCCCCCTCTCGCAGTCTGTCCCCCTCTCGCAGTCTGTCTCCCTCTCGCAGTCTGTCTCCCTCTCGCAGTCTGTCTCCCTCTCGCAGTCTGTCTCCCTCTCGCAGTCTGTCTCCCTCTCGCAGTCTCTCTCCCTCTCGCAGTCTGTCTCCCTCTCGCAGTCTGTCTCCCTCTCGCAGTCTGTCTCCCTCTCGCAGTCTGTCTCTCTCTCGCAGTCTGTCTCTCTCTCGCAGTCTGTCTGTCTCTCGCCGTCTCTCTCCCTCTCGCAGTCTCTCTCTCTCGCAGTCTCTCTCTCTCGCAGTCTCTCCCTCTCGCAGTCTCTCACTCTCGATGTCTCTCCCTCTCGCAGTCTCTCTCTATCGCGGTCTCTCTCTCTCTCGCGGCCTCCCCCCTCTCGCAGCCTCTCTCTCTCTCGCAGCCTCTCTCTCTCTCGCAGCCTCACTCTCTCTCGCAGTCTCTCTCCCTCTCGCAGTCTCTCTCTCTCTCACAGTCTGTCCCTCTCGCAGTCTCTCCCTCTCGCAGTCTCTCCCTCTCGCAGTCTCTCCCTCTCGCAGTCTCTCCCTCTCGCAGTCTCTCCCTCTCGCAGTCTCTCCCTCTCGCAGTCTCTCCCTCTCGCAGTCTCTCCCTCTCGCAGCCTCTCCCTCTCGCAGTCTCTCCCTCTCTCGCAGTCTTTCTCTCTCTCGCAGTCTTTCTCTCTCTCGCAGTCTCTCTCTCTGTCGCAGTCTCTCTCACTCTCGCAGTCTCTCTCCCTCTCGCAGTCTCTCCCTCTCGCAGTCTCTCTCTCTCGCAGTCTCTCTCTCTCGCAGTCTCTCTCTCTCGCACTCTCTCTCTCTCGCACTCTCTCTCTCTCGCAGTCTCGCTCGCAGTCTCTCTCTCTCGCAGTCTCTCTCTCTCGCAGTCTCTCTCGCAGTCTCTCTCTCTCGCAGTCTCTCTCTCTCGCAGTCTCTCTCTCTCGCCGTCTCTCTCTCTCGCAGTCTCTCTCTCTCGCAGTCTCTCTCTCTCGCAGTCTCTCTCTCTCGCAGTCTCTCTCTCTCGCAGTCTCTCTCGCAGTCTCTCTCTTTCGCAGTCTCTCTCTCCCTCGCAGCCTCTCTCTCTCGCAGTCTCTCTCCCTCTTGCAGTCTGTCTCCCTCTCGCAGTCTGTCTCCCTCTCGCAGTCTGTCCCCCTCTCGCAGTCTGTCTCCCTCTCGCAGTCTGTCTCCCTCTCGCAGTCTGTCTCCCTCTCGCAGTCTGTCTCCCTCTCGCAGTCTGTCTCCCTCTCGCAGTCTGTCTCCCTCTCGCAGTCTGTCTCCCTCTCGCAGTCTCTCTCCCTCTCGCAGTCTCTCTCCCTCTCGCAGTCTCTCTCCCTCTCGCAGTCTCTCTCCCTCTCGCAGTCTCTCTCCCTCTCGCAGTCTCTCTCCCTCTCGCAGTCTCTCTCCCTCACTCAGTCCCTCTACCTCTCGCGGTCTCTCTCCCTCTCGCAGTCTGTCTCTCTCTCGCAGTCTGTCTCTCTCTCGCAGTCTGTCTCTCTCTCGCAGTCTGTCTCTCTCTCGCAGTCTCTCTCTCTCTCGCAGTCTCTCTCTCTCGCAGTCTCTCTCGCAGTCTCTCTCTCTCGCAGTCTCTCTCTCTCTCGCAGTCTCTCTCTCTCGCAGTCTGTCTCTCTCTCGCAGTCTCTCTCTCTCTCGCAGTCTCTCTCTCTCGCAGTCTGTCTCTCTCTCGCAGTCTCTCTCTCTCTCGCAGTCTCTCTCTCTCGCAGTCTCTCTCGCAGTCTCTCTCTCTCGCAGTCTCTCTCTCTCTCGCAGTCTCTCTCTCTCGCAGTCTGTCTCTCTCTCGCAGTCTCTCTCTCTCTCGCAGTCTCTCTCTCTCGCAGTCTGTCTCTCTCTCGCAGTCTCTCTCTCTCTCGCAGTCTCTCTCTCTCGCAGTCTCTCTCGCAGTCTCTCTCTCTCGCAGTCTCTCTCTCTCTCGCAGTCTCTCTCTCTCGCAGTCTCTCTCTCTCGCAGTCTCTCTCGCAGTCTCTCTCTCTCGCAGTCTCTCTCTCTCGCAGTCTCTCTCTCTCGCAGCCTCTCTCCCTCTCGCAGTTTCTCTCCCTCTCGCAGTTTCTCTCTCTCGCAGTCTCTCCCTCTCGCAGTCTCTCTCCCTCTCGCAGTCTCTCTCCCTCTCGCAGTCTCTCTCCCTCTCGCAGTCTCTCTCCCTCTCGCAGTCTCTCTCCCTCTCGCAGTCTCTCTCCCTCTCGCAGTCTCTCTCCCTCACTCAGTCCCTCTACCTCTCGCGGTCTCTCTCCCTCTCGCAGTCTGTCTCTCTCTCGCAGTCTGTCTCTCTCTCGCAGTCTGTCTGTCTCTCGCCGTCTCTCTCCCTCTCGCAGTCTCTCTCTCTCGCAGTCTCTCTCTCTCGCAGTCTCTCCCTCTCGCAGTCTCTCACTCTCGATGTCTCTCCCTCTCGCAGTCTCTCTCTATCGCGGTCTCTCTCTCTCTCGCGGCCTCCCCCCTCTCGCAGCCTCTCTCTCTCTCGCAGCCTCTCTCTCTCTCGCAGCCTCACTCTCTCTCGCAGTCTCTCTCCCTCTTGCAGTCTCTCTCTCTCTCACAGTCTGTCCCTCTCGCAGTCTCTCCCTCTCGCAGTCTCTCCCTCTCGCAGTCTCTCCCTCTCGCAGTCTCTCCCTCTCGCAGTCTCTCCCTCTCGCAGTCTCTCCCTCTCGCAGTCTCTCCCTCTCGCAGTCTCTCCCTCTCGCAGTCTCTCCCTCTCGCAGTCTCTCCCTCTCTCGCAGTCTTTCTCTCTCTCGCAGTCTTTCTCTCTCTCGCAGTCTCTCTCTCTGTCGCAGTCTCTCTCACTCTCGCAGTCTCTCTCCCTCTCGCAGTCTCTCCCTCTCGCAGTCTCTCCCTCTCGCAGTCTCTCTCTCTCGCAGTCTCTCTCTCTCGCAGTCTCTCTCTCTCGCAGTCTCTCTCTCTCGCACTCTCTCTCTCGCACTCTCTCTCTCTCGCAGTCTCGCTCGCAGTCTCTCTCTCTCGCAGTCTCTCTCTCTCGCAGTCTCTCTCGCAGTCTCTCTCTCGCAGTCTCTCTCTCTCGCCGTCTCTCTCTCTCTCGCCGTCTCTCTCTCTCGCAGTCTCTCTCTCTCGCAGTCTCTCTCTCTCGCAGTCTCTCTCTCTCGCAGTCTCTCTCTCTCGCAGTCTCTCTCGCAGTCTCTCTCTTTCGCAGTCTCTCTCTCTCGCAGTCTCTCTCTCTCGCTGTCTCTCTCTCTCTCGCAGTCTCTCTCTCTCGCAGTCTCTCTCCCTGTCGCAGTCTGTCCCCCTCTCGCAGTCTGTCTCCCTCTCGCAGTCTGTCTCCCTCTCGCAGTCTGTCACCCTCTCGCAGTCTGTCTCCCTCTCGCAGTCTGTCTCCCTCTCGCAGTCTGTCTCCCTCTCGCAGTCTGTCTCCCTCTCGCAGTCTGACTCCCTCTCGCAGTCTGTCTCGCTCTCGCAGTCTGTCTCCCTCTCGCAGTCTGTCTCCCTCTCGCAGTCTGTCTCCCTCTCGCAGTCTGTCTCCCTCTCGCAGTCTGTCTCCCTCTCGCAGTCTGTCTCCCTCTCGCAGTCTGTCTCCCTCTCGCAGTCTGTCTCCCTCTCGCAGTCTGTCTCCCTCTCGCAGTCTGTCTCCCTCTCGCAGTCTGTCTCCCTCTCGCAGTCTGTCTCCCTCTCGCAGTCTGTCTCCCTCTCGCAGTCTGTCTCCCTCTCGCAGTCTGTCTCCCTCTCGCAGTCTGTCTCCCTCTCGCAGTCTGTCTCCCTCTCGCAGTCTGTCTCCCTCTCGCAGTCTGTCTCCCTCTCGCAGTCTGTCTCCCTCTCGCAGTCTGTCTCCCTCTCGCAGTCTCTCTCCCTCTCGCAGTCTCTCTCCCTCTCGCAGTCTCTCTCCCTCTCGCAGTCTCTCTCCCTCTCGCAGTCTCTCTCCCTCACTCAGTCCCTCTACCTCTCGCGGTCTCTCTCCCTCTCGCAGTCTGTCTCTCTCTCGCAGTCTGTCTCTCTCTCGCAGTCTGTCTCTCTCTCGCAGTCTGTCTCTCTCTCGCAGTCTCTCTCTCTCTCGCAGTCTCTCTCTCTCGCAGTCTCTCTCGCAGTCTCTCTCTCTCGCAGTCTCTCTCTCTCTCGCAGTCTCTCTCTCTCGCAGTCTGTCTCTCTCTCGCAGTCTCTCTCTCTCTCGCAGTCTCTCTCTCTCGCAGTCTGTCTCTCTCTCGCAGTCTCTCTCTCTCTCGCAGTCTCTCTCTCTCGCAGTCTCTCTCGCAGTCTCTCTCTCTCGCAGTCTCTCTCTCTCTCGCAGTCTCTCTCTCTCGCAGTCTGTCTCTCTCTCGCAGTCTCTCTCTCTCTCGCAGTCTCTCTCTCTCGCAGTCTGTCTCTCTCTCGCAGTCTCTCTCTCTCTCGCAGTCTCTCTCTCTCGCAGTCTCTCTCGCAGTCTCTCTCTCTCGCAGTCTCTCTCTCTCTCGCAGTCTCTCTCTCTCGCAGTCTCTCTCTCTCGCAGTCTCTCTCGCAGTCTCTCTCTCTCGCAGTCTCTCTCTCTCGCAGTCTCTCTCTCTCGCAGCCTCTCTCCCTCTCGCAGTTTCTCTCCCTCTCGCAGTTTCTCTCTCTCGCAGTCTCTCCCTCTCGCAGTCTCTCTCCCTCTCGCAGTCTCTCTCCCTCTCGCAGTCTCTCTCCCTCTCGCAGTCTCTCTCCCTCTCGCAGTCTCTCTCCCTCTCGCAGTCTCTCTCCCTCTCGCAGTCTCTCTCCCTCACTCAGTCCCTCTACCTCTCGCGGTCTCTCTCCCTCTCGCAGTCTGTCTCTCTCTCGCAGTCTGTCTCTCTCTCGCAGTCTGTCTGTCTCTCGCCGTCTCTCTCCCTCTCGCAGTCTCTCTCTCTCGCAGTCTCTCTCTCTCGCAGTCTCTCCCTCTCGCAGTCTCTCACTCTCGATGTCTCTCCCTCTCGCAGTCTCTCTCTATCGCGGTCTCTCTCTCTCTCGCGGCCTCCCCCCTCTCGCAGCCTCTCTCTCTCTCGCAGCCTCTCTCTCTCTCGCAGCCTCACTCTCTCTCGCAGTCTCTCTCCCTCTCGCAGTCTCTCTCTCTCTCACAGTCTGTCCCTCTCGCAGTCTCTCCCTCTCGCAGTCTCTCCCTCTCGCAGTCTCTCCCTCTCGCAGTCTCTCCCTCTCGCAGTCTCTCCCTCTCGCAGTCTCTCCCTCTCGCAGTCTCTCCCTCTCGCAGTCTCTCCCTCTCGCAGTCTCTCCCTCTCGCAGTCTCTCCCTCTCTCGCAGTCTTTCTCTCTCTCGCAGTCTTTCTCTCTCTCGCAGTCTCTCTCTCTGTCGCAGTCTCTCTCACTCTCGCAGTCTCTCTCCCTCTCGCAGTCTCTCCCTCTCGCAGTCTCTCCCTCTCGCAGTCTCTCCCTCTCGCAGTCTCTCCCTCTCGCAGTCTCTCTCTCTCGCAGTCTCTCTCTCTCGCAGTCTCTCTCTCTCGCAGTCTCTCTCTCTCGCACTCTCTCTCTCTCGCACTCTCTCTCTCTCGCAGTCTCGCTCGCAGTCTCTCTCTCTCGCAGTCTCTCTCTCGCAGTCTCTCTCGCAGTCTCTCTCTCGCAGTCTCTCTCTCTCGCCGTCTCTCTCTCTCGCCGTCTCTCTCTCTCGCAGTCTCTCTCTCTCGCAGTCTCTCTCTCTCGCAGTCTCTCTCTCTCGCAGTCTCTCTCTCTCGCAGTCTCTCTCGCAGTCTCTCTCTTTCGCAGTCTCTCTCTCTCGCAGTCTCTCTCTCTCGCTGTCTCTCTCTCTCTCGCAGTCTCTCTCTCTCGCAGTCTCTCTCCCTGTCGCAGTCTGTCCCCCTCTCGCAGTCTGTCTCCCTCTCGCAGTCTGTCTCCCTCTCGCAGTCTGTCTCCCTCTCGCAGTCTGTCTCCCTCTCGCAGTCTGTCTCCCTCTCGCAGTCTGTCTCCCTCTCGCAGTCTGTCTCCCTCTCGCAGTCTGACTCCCTCTCGCAGTCTGTCTCCCTCTCGCAGTCTGTCTCCCTCTCGCAGTCTGTCTCCCTCTCGCAGTCTGTCTCCCTCTCGCAGTCTGTCTCCCTCTCGCAGTCTGTCTCCCTCTCGCAGTCTGTCTCCCTCTCGCAGTCTGTCTCCCTCTCGCAGTCTGTCTCCCTCTCGCAGTCTGTCTCCCTCTCGCAGTCTGTCTCCCTCTCGCAGTCTGTCTCCCTCTCGCAGTCTCTCTCCCTCTCGCAGTCTGTCTCCCTCTCGCAGTCTGTCTGCCTCTCGCAGTCTGTCTCCCTCTCGCAGTCTGTCTCCCTCTCGCAGTCTGTCTCCCTCTCGCAGTCTGTCTCCCTCTCGCAGTCTGTCTCCCTCTCGCAGTCTGTCTCCCTCTCGCAGTCTGTCTCCCTCTCGCAGTCTGTCTCCCTCTCGCAGTCTCTCTCCCTCTCGCAGTCTCTCTCCCTCTCGCAGTCTCTCTCCCTCTCGCAGTCTCTCTCCCTCACTCAGTCCCTCTACCTCTCGCGGTCTCTCTCCCACTCGCAGTCTGTCTCTCTCTCGCAGTCTGTCTCTCTCTCGCAGTCTGTCTCTCTCTCGCAGTCTCTCTCTCTCTCGCAGTCTCTCTCTCTCGCAGTCTCTCTCGCAGTCTCTCTCTCTCGCAGTCTCTCTCTCTCTCGCAGTCTCTCTCTCTCGCAGTCTGTCTCTCTCTCGCAGTCTCTCTCTCTCTCGCAGTCTCTCTCTCTCGCAGTCTGTCTCTCTCTCGCAGTCTCTCTCTCTCTCGCAGTCTCTCTCTCTCGCAGTCTCTCTCGCAGTCTCTCTCTCTCGCAGTCTCTCTCTCTCTCGCAGTCTCTCTCTCTCGCAGTCTGTCTCTCTCTCGCAGTCTCTCTCTCTCTCGCAGTCTCTCTCTCTCGCAGTCTGTCTCTCTCTCGCAGTCTCTCTCTCTCTCGCAGTCTCTCTCTCTCGCAGTCTCTCTCTCTCTCGCAGTCTCTCTCTCTCGCAGTCTCTCTCTCTCGCAGTCTCTCTCGCAGTCTCTCTCTCTCGCAGTCTCTCTCTCTCGCAGTCTCTCTCTCTCGCAGCCTCTCTCCCTCTCGCAGTTTCTCTCCCTCTCGCAGTTTCTCTCTCTCGCAGTCTCTCCCTCTCGCAGTCTCTCTCCCTCTCGCAGTCTCTCTCCCTCTCGCAGTCTCTCTCTCTCTCGCA
This sequence comes from Mustelus asterias, assembly GCF_964213995.1. Classification (NCBI taxonomy): domain Eukaryota; kingdom Metazoa; phylum Chordata; class Chondrichthyes; order Carcharhiniformes; family Triakidae; genus Mustelus; species Mustelus asterias. The sequence goes on from NW_027590923.1 coordinate 42,220, forward strand.
GTCTCCCTCTCTCTCGCAGTCTCTCTCTCTCGCCGTCAGTCTCGCAGTCTCTCTCCCTCTGCAGTCTCTCCATCTGCTGTCTCTCCCTCTCGCAGTCTCTCACTCTCGAAGTCTCTCCCTCTCGCAGTCTCTCTCTATCGCAGTCTCTCTCTCTCTCGCGGTCTCCCCCTCTCGCAGCCTCTCTCTCTCTCTCGCAGCCTCTCTCTCTCTCGCAGCCTCTCTCTCTCTCGCAGTCTCTCTCTCTCGCAGTCTCTCTCCCTCTCGCAGTCTCTCTCTCTCTCGCAGTCTGTCCCTCTCGCAGTCTCTCCCTTTCGCAGTCCCTCTCTCTCTCGCAGTCTCTCCCTCTCGCAGTCTCTCTCTCGCAGTCTCTCTCTCTCGCAGTCTCTACCTCTCGCAGTCTCTCCCTCTCGCAGTCTCTCCCTCTCCCATTCTCTCCCTCTCCCATTCTCTCCCTCTCGCAGTCTCTCTCTCTCGCAGTCTCTCTCTCTCGCAGTCTCTCTCTCTCGCAGTCTCTCTCTCTCGCAGTCTCTCTCTCTCGCAGTCTCTCTCGCAGTCTCTCTCTTTCGCAGTCTCTCTCTCCCTCGCAGCCTCTCTCTCTCGCAGTCTCTCTCCCTCTTGCAGTCTGTCTCCCTCTCGCAGTCTGTCTCCCTCTCGCAGTCTGTCCCCCTCTCGCAGTCTGTCTCCCTCTCGCAGTCTGTCTCCCTCTCGCAGTCTGTCTCCCTCTCGCAGTCTGTCTCCCTCTCGCAGTCTGTCTCCCTCTCGCAGTCTCTCTCCCTCTCGCAGTCTCTCTCCCTCTCGCAGTCTCTCTCCCTCTCGCAGTCTCTCTCCCTCTCGCAGTCTCTCTCCCTCTCGCAGTCTCTCTCCCTCTCGCAGTCTCTCTCCCTCTCGCAGTCTCTCTCCCTCTCGCAGTCTCTCTCCCTCTCGCAGTCTCTCTCCCTCTCGCAGTCTCTCTCCCTCTCGCAGTCTCTCTCCCTCACTCAGTCCCTCTACCTCTCGCGGTCTCTCTCCCTCTCGCAGTCTGTCTCTCTCTCGCAGTCTGTCTCTCTCTCGCAGTCTGTCTGTCTCTCGCCGTCTCTCTCCCTCTCGCAGTCTCTCTCTCTCGCAGTCTCTCTCTCTCGCAGTCTCTCCCTCTCGCAGTCTCTCACTCTCGATGTCTCTCCCTCTCGCAGTCTCTCTCTATCGCGGTCTCTCTCTCTCTCGCGGCCTCCCCCCTCTCGCAGCCTCTCTCTCTCTCGCAGCCTCTCTCTCTCTCGCAGCCTCACTCTCTCTCACAGTCTCTCTCCCTCTCGCAGTCTCTCTCTCTCTCACAGTCCGTCCCTCTCGCAGTCTCTCCCTCTCGCAGTCTCTCCCTCTCGCAGTCTCTCCCTCTCGCAGTCTCTCCCTCTCGCAGTCTCTCCCTCTCGCAGTCTCTCCCTCTCGCAGTCTCTCCCTCTCGCAGTCTCTCCCTCTCGCAGTCTCTCCCTCTCTCGCAGTCTTTCTCTCTCTCGCAGTCTTTCTCTCTCTCGCAGTCTCTCTCTCTGTCGCAGTCTCTCTCACTCTCGCAGTCTCTCTCCCTCTCGCAGTCTCTCCCTCTCGCAGTCTCTCCCTCTCGCAGTCTCTCTCTCTCGCAGTCTCTCTCTCTCGCAGTCTCTCTCTCTCGCAGTCTCTCTCTCTCGCACTCTCTCTCTCTCGCACTCTCTCTCTCTCGCAGTCTCGCTCGCAGTCTCTCTCTCTCGCAGTCTCTCTCTCTCGCAGTCTCTCTCGCAGTCTCTCTCTCGCAGTCTCTCTCTCTCGCAGTCTCTCTCTCTCGCCGTCTCTCTCTCTCGCCGTCTCTCTCTCTCGCAGTCTCTCTCTCTCGCAGTCTCTCTCTCTCGCAGTCTCTCTCTCTCGCAGTCTCTCTCGCAGTCTCTCTCTTTCGCAGTCTCTCTCTCTCGCAGTCTCTCTCTCTCGCTGTCTCTCTCTCTCTCGCAGTCTCTCTCTCTCGCAGTCTCTCTCCCTGTCGCAGTCTGTCCCCCTCTCGCAGTCTGTCTCTCTCTCGCAGTCTCTCTCTCTCTCGCAGTCTCTCTCTCTCGCAGTCTCTCTCGCAGTCTCTCTCTCTCGCAGTCTCTCTCTCTCTCGCAGTCTCTCTCTCTCGCAGTCTGTCTCTCTCTCGCAGTCTCTCTCTCTCTCGCAGTCTCTCTCTCTCGCAGTCTGTCTCTCTCTCGCAGTCTCTCTCTCTCTCGCAGTCTCTCTCTCTCGCAGTCTCTCTCGCAGTCTCTCTCTCTCGCAGTCTCTCTCTCTCTCGCAGTCTCTCTCTCTCGCAGTCTGTCTCTCTCTCGCAGTCTCTCTCTCTCTCGCAGTCTCTCTCTCTCGCAGTCTGTCTCTCTCTCGCAGTCTCTCTCTCTCTCGCAGTCTCTCTCTCTCGCAGTCTCTCTCGCAGTCTCTCTCTCTCGCAGTCTCTCTCTCTCTCTCGCAGTCTCTCTCTCTCGCAGTCTCTCTCTCTCGCAGTCTCTCTCGCAGTCTCTCTCTCTCGCAGTCTCTCTCTCTCGCAGTCTCTCTCTCTCGCAGCCTCTCTCCCTCTCGCAGTTTCTCTCCCTCTCGCAGTTTCTCTCCCTCGCAGTCTCTCCCTCTCGCAGTCTCTCTCCCTCTCGCAGTCTCTCTCCCTCTCGCAGTCTCTCTCTCTCTCGCAGTCTCCCTCTCTCTCGCAGTCTCTCTCTCTCGCCGTCAGTCTCGCAGTCTCTCTCCCTCTGCAGTCTCTCCATCTGCTGTCTCTCCCTCTCGCAGTCTCTCACTCTCGAAGTCTCTCCCTCTCGCAGTCTCTCTCTATCGCAGTCTCTCTCTCTCTCGCGGTCTCCCCCCTCTCGCAGCCTCTCTCTCTCTCTCGCAGCCTCTCTCTCGCAGCCTCTCTCTCTCTCGCAGTCTCTCTCTCTCGCAGTCTCTCTCCCTCTCGCAGTCTCTCTCTCTCTCGCAGTCTGTCCCTCTCGCAGTCTCTCCCTTTCGCAGTCTCTCTCTCTCTCGCAGTCTCTCCCTCTCGCAGTCTCTCTCTCGCAGTCTCTCTCTCTCGCAGTCTCTACCTCTCGCAGTCTCTCCCTCTCGCAGTCTCTCCCTCTCCCATTCTCTCCCTCTCGCAGTCTCTCCCTCTCGCAGTCTCTCCCTCTCGCAGTCTCTCCCTCTCGCAGTCTGTCTCCCTCTCGCAGTCTGTCTCCCTCTCGCAGTCTCTCCCTCTCGCAGTCTCTCCCTCTCGCAGTCTCTCCCTCTCGCAGTCTGTCTCCCTCTCGCAGTCTGTCTACCTCTCGCAGTCTGTCTCCCTCTCGCAGTCTGTCTCCCTCTCGCAGTCTGTCTCCCTCTCGCAGTCTGTCTCCGTCTCGCAGTCTGTCTCCCTCTCGCAGTCTGTCTCCCTCTCGCAGTCTGTCTCCCTCTCGCAGTCTGTCTCCCTCTCGCAGTCTGTCTCCCTCTCGCAGTCTGTCTCCCTCTCGCAGTCTCTCTCTCTCTCGCAGTCTCTCCCTCTCGCAGTCTCTCTCTCTCGCAGTCTCTCTCTCTCGCAGTCTCTCTCTCTCGCAGTCTCTCTCTCTCGCAGTCTCTCTCTCCCGCAGTCTCTCTTTCTCGCAGTCTCTCTCTCTCGCAGTCTCTCTCTCGCAGTCTCTCTCTCTCGCAGTCTCTCTCTCTCGCAGTCTCTCTCTCTCGCAGTCTCTCTCTCTCGCAGTCTCTCTCTCTCGCAGTCTCTCTCGCAGTCTTTCTCTTTCGCAGTCTCTCTCTTTCGCAGTCTCTCTCTCTCGCAGTCTCTCTCTCTCCCAGTCTCTCTCTCTCTCGCTGTCTCTCTCTCCCTCGCAGTCTCTCTCTCTCGCAGTCTCTCTCCCTGTCGCAGTCTGTCTCCCTCTCGCAGTCTTTCTCTCTCTCGCAGTCTCTCTCTCTCGCAGTCTCTCTCTCTCGCAGTCTCTCTCTCTCTCGCAGTCTCTCTCTCTCTCGCAGTCTCTCTCTCGCAATCTCTCTCTCGCAGTCTCTCCTTCTCGAAGTCTCTCCCTCTCGCAGTCTTTCTCTCTCGCAGTCTCCCTCTCCCACGCGGTCTCTCTCTCTCTCTCGCAGTCTCTCCCTCTCGCAGTCTGTCTCTCTCTCGCAGTCTCTCTCTCTCTCGCAGTCTCTCTCTCTCGCAGTCTGTCTCTCTCTCGCAGTCTCTCTCTCTCTCGCAGTCTCTCTCTCTCGCAGTCTCTCTCGCAGTCTCTCTCTCTCGCAGTCTCTCTCTCTCTCTCGCAGTCTCTCTCTCTCGCAGTCTCTCTCTCTCGCAGTCTCTCTCGCAGTCTCTCTCTCTCGCAGTCTCTCTCTCTCGCAGTCTCTCTCTCTCGCAGCCTCTCTCCCTCTCGCAGTTTCTCTCCCTCTCGCAGTTTCTCTCTCTCGCAGTCTCTCCCTCTCGCAGTCTCTCTCCCTCTCGCAGTCTCTCTCCCTCTCGCAGTCTCTCTCTCTCTCGCAGTCTCCCTCTCTCTCGCAGTCTCTCTCTCTCGCCGTCAGTCTCGCAGTCTCTCTCCCTCTGCAGTCTCTCCATCTGCTGTCTCCCCCTCTCGCAGTCTCTCACTCTCGAAGTCTCTCCCTCTCGCAGTCTCTCTCTATCGCAGTCTCTCTCTCTCTCGCGGTCTCCCCCCTCTCGCAGCCTCTCTCTCTCTCTCGCAGCCTCTCTCTCTCTCGCAGCCTCTCTCTCTCTCGCAGTCTCTCTCTCTCGCAGTCTCTCTCCCTCTCGCAGTCTCTCTCTCTCTCGCAGTCTGTCCCTCTCGCAGTCTCTCCCTTTCGCAGTCTCTCTCTCTCTCGCAGTCTCTCCCTCTCGCAGTCTCTCTCTCGCAGTCTCTCTCTCTCGCAGTCTCTACCTCTCGCAGTCTCTCCCTCTCGCAGTCTCTCCCTCTCCCATTCTCTCCCTCTCGCAGTCTCTCCCTCTCGCAGTCTCTCCCTCTCGCAGTCTCTCCCTCTCGCAGTCTCTCCCTCTCTCAGTCTCTCCCTCTCTCAGTCTCTCCCTCTCGCAGTCTCTCCCTCTCGCAGTCTCTCCCTCTCGCAGTCTCTCCCTCTCGCAGTCTGTCTCCCTCTCGCAGTCTGTCTACCTCTCGCAGTCTGTCTCCCTCTCGCAGTCTGTCTCCCTCTCGCAGTCTGTCTCCGTCTCGCAGTCTGTCTCCCTCTCGCAGTCTGTCTCCCTCTCGCAGTCTGTCTCCCTCTCGCAGTCTGTCTCCCTCTCGCAGTCTGTCTCCCTCTCGCAGTCTGTCTCCCTCTCGCAGTCTCTCTCTCTCTCGCAGTCTCTCCCTCTCGCAGTCTCTCTCTCTCGCAGTCTCTCTCTCTCGCAGTCTCTCTCTCTCGCAGTCTCTCTCTCTCGCAGTCTCTCTCTCCCGCAGTCTCTCTTTCTCGCAGTCTCTCTCTCTCGCAGTCTCTCTCTCGCAGTCTCTCTCTCTCGCAGTCTCTCTCTCTCGCAGTCTCTCTCTCTCGCAGTCTCTCTCTCTCGCAGTCTCTCTCTCTCGCAGTCTCTCTCGCAGTCTTTCTCTTTCGCAGTCTCTCTCTTTCGCAGTCTCTCTCTCTCGCAGTCTCTCTCTCTCCCAGTCTCTCTCTCTCTCGCTGTCTCTCTCTCCCTCGCAGTCTCTCTCTCTCGCAGTCTCTCTCCCTGTCGCAGTCTGTCTCCCTCTCGCAGTCTTTCTCTCTCTCGCAGTCTCTCTCTCTCGCAGTCTCTCTCTCTCGCAGTCTCTCTCTCTCGCAGTCTCTCTCTCTCGCAGTCTCTCTCCCTGTCGCAGTCTGTCCCCCTCTCGCAGTCTGTCTCCCTCTCGCAGTCTGTCTCCCTCTCGCAGTCTGTCTCCCTCTCGCAGTCTGTCTCCCTCTCGCAGTCTGTCTCCCTCTCGCAGTCTGTCTCCCTCTCGCAGTCTGTCTCCCTCTCGCAGTCTGACTCCCTCTCGCAGTCTGTCTCCCTCTCGCAGTCTGTCTCCCTCTCGCAGTCTGTCTCCCTCTCGCAGTCTGTCTCCCTCTCGCAGTCTGTCTCCCTCTCGCAGTCTGTCTCCCTCTCGCAGTCTGTCTCCCTCTCGCAGTCTGTCTCCCTCTCGCAGTCTGTCTCCCTCTCGCAGTCTGTCTCCCTCTCGCAGTCTGTCTCCCTCTCGCAGTCTCTCTCCCTCTCGCAGTCTCTCTCCCTCTCGCAGTCTGTCTCCCTCTCGCAGTCTCTCTCCCTCTCGCAGTCTGTCTCCCTCTCGCAGTCTGTCTCCCTCTCGCAGTCTGTCTCCCTCTCGCAGTCTGTCTCCCTCTCGCAGTCTGTCTCCCTCTCGCAGTCTGTCTCCCTCTCGCAGTCTGTCTCCCTCTCGCAGTCTGTCTCCCTCTCGCAGTCTCTCTCCCTCTCGCAGTCTCTCTCCCTCTCGCAGTGTCTCTCCCTCTCGCAGTCTCTCTCCCTCACTCAGTCCCTCTACCTCTCGCGGTCTCTCTCCCTCTCGCAGTCTGTCTCTCTCTCGCAGTCTGTCTCTCTCTCGCAGTCTGTCTCTCTCTCGCAGTCTGTCTCTCTCTCGCAGTCTCTCTCTCTCTCGCAGTCTCTCTCTCTCGCAGTCTCTCTCGCAGTCTCTCTCTCTCGCAGTCTCTCTCTCTCTCGCAGTCTCTCTCTCTCGCAGTCTGTCTCTCTCTCGCAGTCTCTCTCTCTCTCGCAGTCTCTCTCTCTCGCAGTCTGTCTCTCTCTCGCAGTCTCTCTCTCTCTCGCAGTCTCTCTCTCTCGCAGTCTCTCTCGCAGTCTCTCTCTCTCGCAGTCTCTCTCTCTCTCGCAGTCTCTCTCTCTCGCAGTCTGTCTCTCTCTCGCAGTCTCTCTCTCTCTCGCAGTCTCTCTCTCTCGCAGTCTGTCTCTCTCTCGCAGTCTCTCTCTCTCTCGCAGTCTCTCTCTCTCGCAGTCTCTCTCGCAGTCTCTCTCTCTCGCAGTCTCTCTCTCTCTCTCGCAGTCTCTCTCTCTCGCAGTCTCTCTCTCTCGCAGTCTCTCTCGCAGTCTCTCTCTCTCGCAGTCTCTCTCTCTCGCAGTCTCTCTCTCTCTCGCAGCCTCTCTCCCTCTCGCAGTTTCTCTCTCTCGCAGTCTCTCCCTCTCGCAGTCTCTCTCCCTCTCGCAGTCTCTCTCCCTCTCGCAGTCTCTCTCTCTCTCGCAGTCTCCCTCTCTCTCGCAGTCTCTCTCTCTCGCCGTCAGTCTCGCAGTCTCTCTCCCTCTGCAGTCTCTCCATCTGCTGTCTCTCCCTCTCGCAGTCTCTCACTCTCGAAGTCTCTCCCTCTCGCAGTCTCTCTCTATCGCAGTCTCTCTCTCTCTCGCGGTCTCCCCCCTCTCGCAGCCTCTCTCTCTCTCTCGCAGCCTCTCTCTCTCTCGCAGCCTCTCTCTCTCTCGCAGTCTCTCTCTCTCGCAGTCTCTCTCCCTCTCGCAGTCTCTCTCTCTCTCGCAGTCTGTCCCTCTCGCAGTCTCTCCCTTTCGCAGTCTCTCTCTCTCTCGCAGTCTCTCCCTCTCGCAGTCTCTCTCTCGCAGTCTCTCTCTCTCGCAGTCTCTACCTCTCGCAGTCTCTCCCTCTCGCAGTCTCTCCCTCTCCCATTCTCTCCCTCTCGCAGTCTCTCCCTCTCGCAGTCTCTCCCTCTCGCAGTCTCTCCCTCTCGCAGTCTCTCCCTCTCTCAGTCTCTCCCTCTCTCAGTCTCTCCCTCTCGCAGTCTCTCCCTCTCGCAGTCTCTCCCTCTCGCAGTCTCTCCCTCTCGCAGTCTGTCTCCCTCTCGCAGTCTGTCTACCTCTCGCAGTCTGTCTCCCTCTCGCAGTCTGTCTCCCTCTCGCAGTCTGTCTCCGTCTCGCAGTCTGTCTCCCTCTCGCAGTCTGTCTCCCTCTCGCAGTCTGTCTCCCTCTCGCAGTCTGTCTCCCTCTCGCAGTCTGTCTCCCTCTCGCAGTCTGTCTCCCTCTCGCAGTCTCTCTCTCTCTCGCAGTCTCTCCCTCTCGCAGTCTCTCTCTCTCGCAGTCTCTCTCTCTCGCAGTCTCTCTCTCTCGCAGTCTCTCTCTCTCGCAGTCTCTCTCTCCCGCAGTCTCTCTTTCTCGCAGTCTCTCTCTCTCGCAGTCTCTCTCTCGCAGTCTCTCTCTCTCGCAGTCTCTCTCTCTCGCAGTCTCTCTCTCTCGCAGTCTCTCTCTCTCGCAGTCTCTCTCTCTCGCAGTCTCTCTCGCAGTCTTTCTCTTTCGCAGTCTCTCTCTTTCGCAGTCTCTCTCTCTCGCAGTCTCTCTCTCTCCCAGTCTCTCTCTCTCTCGCTGTCTCTCTCTCCCTCGCAGTCTCTCTCTCTCGCAGTCTCTCTCCCTGTCGCAGTCTGTCTCCCTCTCGCAGTCTTTCTCTCTCTCGCAGTCTCTCTCTCTCGCAGTCTCTCTCTCTCGCAGTCTCTCTCTCTCTCGCAGTCTCTCTCTCTCTCGCAGTCTCTCTCTCGCAATCTCTCTCTCTCTCGCAGTCTCTCCTTCTCGAAGTCTCTCCCTCTCGCAGTCTTTCTCTCTCGCAGTCTCCCTCTCCCACGCGGTCTCTCTCTCTCTCTCGCAGTCTCTCCCTCTCGCAGTCTGTCTCTCTCTCGCAGTCTCTCTCTCTCTCGCAGTCTCTCTCTCTCGCAGTCTGTCTCTCTCTCGCAGTCTCTCTCTCTCTCGCAGTCTCTCTCTCTCGCAGTCTCTCTCGCAGTCTCTCTCTCTCGCAGTCTCTCTCTCTCTCTCGCAGTCTCTCTCTCTCGCAGTCTCTCTCTCTCGCAGTCTCTCTCGCAGTCTCTCTCTCTCGCAGTCTCTCTCTCTCGCAGTCTCTCTCTCTCGCAGCCTCTCTCCCTCTCGCAGTTTCTCTCCCTCTCGCAGTTTCTCTCTCTCGCAGTCTCTCCCTCTCGCAGTCTCTCTCCCTCTCGCAGTCTCTCTCCCTCTCGGAGTCTCTCTCTCTCTCGCAGTCTCCCTCTCTCTCGCAGTCTCTCTCTCTCGCCGTCAGTCTCGCAGTCTCTCTCCCTCTGCAGTCTCTCCATCTGCTGTCTCTCCCTCTCGCAGTCTCTCACTCTCGAAGTCTCTCCCTCTCGCAGTCTCTCTCTATCGCAGTCTCTCTCTCTCTCGCGGTCTCCCCCCTCTCGCAGCCTCTCTCTCTCTCTCGCAGCCTCTCTCTCTCTCGCAGCCTCTCTCTCTCTCGCAGTCTCTCTCTCTCTCGCAGTCTCTCTCCCTCTCGCAGTCTCTCTCTCTCTCGCAGTCTGTCCCTCTCGCAGTCTCTCCCTTTCGCAGTCTCTCTCTCTCTCGCAGTCTCTCCCTCTCGCAGTCTCTCTCTCGCAGTCTCTCTCTCTCGCAGTCTCTACCTCTCGCAGTCTCTCCCTCTCGCAGTCTCTCCCTCTCCCATTCTCTCCCTCTCGCAGTCTCTCCCTCTCGCAGTCTCTCCCTCTCGCAGTCTCTCCCTCTCGCAGTCTCTCCCTCTCTCAGTCTCTCCCTCTCTCAGTCTCTCCCTCTCGCAGTCTCTCCCTCTCGCAGTCTCTCCCTCTCGCAGTCTCTCCCTCTCGCAGTCTGTCTCCCTCTCGCAGTCTGTCTACCTCTCGCAGTCTGTCTCCCTCTCGCAGTCTGTCTCCCTCTCGCAGTCTGTCTCCGTCTCGCAGTCTGTCTCCCTCTCGCAGTCTGTCTCCCTCTCGCAGTCTGTCTCCCTCTCGCAGTCTGTCTCCCTCTCGCAGTCTGTCTCCCTCTCGCAGTCTGTCTCCCTCTCGCAGTCTGTCTCCCTCTCGCAGTCTCTCTCTCTCTCGCAGTCTCTCCCTCTCGCAGTCTCTCTCTCTCGCAGTCTCTCTCTCTCGCAGTCTCTCTCTCTCGCAGTCTCTCTCTCTCGCAGTCTCTCTCTCCCGCAGTCTCTCTTTCTCGCAGTCTCTCTCTCTCGCAGTCTCTCTCTCGCAGTCTCTCTCTCTCGCAGTCTCTCTCTCTCGCAGTCTCTCTCTCTCGCAGTCTCTCTCTCTCGCAGTCTCTCTCGCAGTCTTTCTCTTTCGCAGTCTCTCTCTTTCGCAGTCTCTCTCTCTCGCAGTCTCTCTCTCTCCCAGTCTCTCTCTCTCTCGCTGTCTCTCTCTCCCTCGCAGTCTCTCTCTCTCGCAGTCTCTCTCCCTGTCGCAGTCTGTCTCCCTCTCGCAGTCTTTCTCTCTCTCGCAGTCTCTCTCTCTCGCAGTCTCTCTCTCTCGCAGTCTCTCTCTCTCTCGCAGTCTCTCTCTCTCTCGCAGTCTCTCTCTCGCAATCTCTCTCTCTCTCGCAGTCTCTCCTTCTCGAAGTCTCTCCCTCTCGCAGTCTTTCTCTCTCGCAGTCTCCCTCTCCCACGCGGTCTCTCTCTCTCTCTCGCAGTCTCTCCCTCTCGCAGTCTCTCTCCCTCTCGCAGTCTCTCTCTCTCTCGCAGTCTCTCTCTCTCGCAGTCTCTCTCTCTCGCAGTCTCTCTCTCTCGCAGTCTCTCTCTCTCGCAGTCTCTCTCTCTCGCACTCTCTCTCTCAGTCTCTCTCTCTCGCAGTCTCTCTCTCTCGCAGTCTCTCTCTCTCTCGCAGTCTCTCTCTCTCGCAGTCTCTCTCTCTCGCAGTCTCTCTCTCTCGCAGTCTCTCTCTCTCGCAGTCTCTCTCGCAGTCTCGCTCTCTCGCAATCTCTCTCGCAGTCTCTCTCTTTCGCAGTCTCTCTCTCTCGCACTCTCTCTCCCTGTCTCTCTCTCTCGCTGTCTCTCTCTCCCTCGCAGCCTCTCTCTCTCGCAGTCTCTCTCCCTCTTGCAGTCTGTCTCCCTCTCGCAGTCTGTCTCCCTCTCGCAGTCTGTCCCCCTCTCGCAGTCTGTCCCCCTCTCGCAGTCTGTCTCCCTCTCGCAGTCTGTCTCCCTCTCGCAGTCTGTCTCCCTCTCGCAGTCTGTCTCCCTCTCGCAGTCTGTCTCCCTCTCGCAGTCTCTCTCCCTCTCGCAGTCTCTCTCCCTCTCGCAGTCTCTCTCCCTCTCGCAGTCTCTCTCCCTCTCGCAGTCTCTCTCCCTCTCGCAGTCTCTCTCCCTCTCGCAGTCTCTCTCCCTCTCGCAGTCTCTCTCCCTCTCGCAGTCTCTCTCCCTCACTCAGTCCCTCTACCTCTCGCGGTCTCTCTCCCTCTCGCAGTCTGTCTCTCTCTCGCAGTCTGTCTCTCTCTCGCAGTCTGTCTGTCTCTCGCCGTCTCTCTCCCTCTCGCAGTCGCTCTCTCTCGCAGTCTCTCTCTCTCGCAGTCTCTCTCTCTCGCAGTCTCTCTCTCTCTCGCAGTCTCTCTCTCTCTCGCAGTCTCTCTCTCTCGCAGTCTCTCTCCCTCTCGCAGTTTCTCTCCCTCTCGCAGTTTCTCTCTCTCGCAGTCTCTCCCTCTCGTAGTCTCTCTCTCTCTCGCAGTCTCTCTCTCTCTCGCCGTCTGTCTCGCAGTCTCTCTCCCTCTGCAGTCTCTCCATCTGCAGTCTCTCCCTCTCGCAGTCTCTCACTCTCGATGTCTCTCCCTCTCGCAGTCTCTCTCTATCGCGGTCTCTCTCTCTCTCGCGGCCTCCCCCCTCTCGCAGCCTCTCTCTCTCTCTCGCAGCCTCTCTCTCTCTCGCAGCCTCACTCTCTCTCGCAGTCTCTCTCCCTCTCGCAGTCTCTCTCTCTCTCACAGTCTGTCCCTCTCGCAGTCTCTCCCTCTCGCAGTCTCTCTCTCGCAGTCTCTCTCTCTCGCAGTCTCTACCTCTCGCAGTCTCTCCCTCTCGCAGTCTCTCCCTCTCGCAGTCTCTCCCTCTCGCAGTCTCTCCCTCTCGCAGTCTCTCCCTCTCGCAGTCTCTCCCTCTCGCAGTCGCTCCCTCTCGCAGTCTCTCCCTCTCGCAGTCTCTCCCTCTCGCAGTCTCTCCCTCTCGCAGTCTCTCCCTCTCGCAGTCTCTCTCTGTCGCAGTCTCTCCCTCTCGCAGTCTCTCTCCCTCTCGCAGTCTCTCTCTGTCTCGCAGTCTCTCCCTCTCGCAGTCTCTCTCTCTCGCAGTCTCTCTCTCTCGCACTCTCTCTCTCTCGCAGTCTCTCTCTCTCGCAGTCTCTCTCTCTCGCAGTCTGTCTCTCTCGCAGTCTCTCTCTCTCGCAGTTTCTCGCTCTCGCAGTCTCTCTCTCTCGCAGTCTCTCTCTCTCTCGCAGTCTCTCTCTCTCGCAGTCTCTCTCTCTCGCAGTCTCTCTCTCTCGCAGTCTCTCTCTCTCCCTGTCTCTCTCTCTCGCTGTCTCTCTCTCTCTCGCAGTCTCTCTCTCTCGCAGTCTCTCTCACTCTCGCAGTCTGTCTCCCTCTCGCAGTCTGTCTCCCTCTCGCAGTCTGTCTCCCTCTCGCAGTCTGTCTCCCTCTCGCAGTCTGTCTCCCTCTCGCAGTCTGTCTCCCTCTCGCAGTCTGTCTCCCTCTCGCAGTCTGTCTCCCTCTCGCAGTCTCTCTCCCTCACGCAGTCTCTCTCCCTCGCGCAGTCTCTCTCCCTCGCGCAGTCTCTCTCCCTCGCGCAGTCTCTCTCCCTCGCGCAGTCTCTCTCCCTCGCGCAGTCTCTCTCCCTCGCGCAGTCTCTCTCCCTCGCGCAGTCTCTCTCCCTCGCGCAGTCTCTCTCCCTCGCGCAGTCTCTCTCCCTCGCGCAGTCTCTCTGCCTCGCGCAGTCTCTCTCCCTCGCGCAGTGTCTCTCGCTCGCGCAGTCTCTCTCCCTCGCGCAGTCTCTCTCCCTCGCGCAGTCTCTCTCCCTCGCGCAGTCTCTCTCTCTCTCGCAGTCTCTCCCTCTCGCAGTCACTCTCTCTCGCAGTCTCTCTCTCTCGCAGTCTCTCTCTCTCGCAGTCTCTCTCTCTCGCAGTCTCTCTCTCTCGCAGTCTCCTTCTCTCGCAGTCTCTCTCTCTCGCAGTCTCTCTCGCAGTCTCTCTCTCGCAGTCTCTCTCTCTCGCAGTCTCTCTCTCTCGCAGTCTCTCTCTCTCGCAGTCTCTCTCTCTCGCAGTCTCTCTCTCTCGCAGTCTCTCTCTCTCGCAGTCTCTCTCTCTCGCAGTCTCTCTCTCTCGCAGTCTCTCTCTCTCTCGCAGTCTCTCTCTCTCTCGCAGTCTCTCTCTCTCGCAGTCTCTCTCCCTCTCGCAGTTTCTCTCCCTCTCGCAGTTTCTCTCTCTCGCAGTCTCTCCCTCTCGCAGTCTCTCTCTCTCTCGCAGTCTCTCTCTCTCGCCGTCTGTCTCGCAGTCTCTCTCCCTCTGCAGTCTCTCCATCTGCAGTCTCTCCCTCTCGCAGTCTCTCACTCTCGATGTCTCTCCCTCTCGCAGTCTCTCTCTATCGCGGTCTCTCTCTCTCTCGCGGCCTCCCCCCTCTCGCAGCCTCTCTCTCTCTCGCAGCCTCTCTCTCTCTCGCAGCCTCACTCTCTCTCGCAGTCTCTCTCCCTCTCGCAGTCTCTCTCTCTTTCACAGTCTGTCCCTCTCGCAGTCTCTCCCTCTCGCAGTCTCTCTCTCGCAGTCTCTCTCTCTCGCAGTCTCTCTCTCTCGCAGTCTCTCCCTCTCGCAGTCTCTCCCTCTCGCAGTCTCTCCCTCTCGCAGTCTCTCCCTCTCGCAGTCTCTCCCTCTCGCAGTCTCTCCCTCTCGCAGTCTCTCCCTCTCGCAGTCTCTCCCTCTCGCAGTCTCTCCCTCTCGCAGTCTCTCCCTCTCGCAGTCTCTCCCTCTCGCAGTCTCTCCCTCTCGCAGTCTCTCTCTGTCGCAGTCTCTCCCTCTCGCAGTCTCTCTCCCTCTCGCAGTCTCTCTCTGTCTCGCAGTCTCTCCCTCTCGCAGTCTCTCTCTCTCGCAGTCTCTCTCTCTCGCACTCTCTCTCTCTCGCAGTCTCTCTCTCTCGCAGTCTGTCTCTCTCGCAGTCTCTCTCTCTCGCAGTTTCTCTCTCTCGCAGTCTCTCTCGCAGTCTCTCTCTCTCTCGCAGTCTCTCTCTCTCGCAGTCTCTCTCTCTCGCAGTCTCTCTCTCTCGCAGTCTCTCTCTCTCCCTGTCTCTCTCTCTCGCTGTCTCTCTCTCTCTCGCAGTCTCTCTCTCTCGCAGTCTCTCTCCCTCTCGCAGTCTGTCTCCCTCTCGCAGTCTGTCTCCCTCTCGCAGTCTGTCTCCCTCTCACAGTCTGTCTCCCTCTCGCAGTCTGTCTCCCTCTCGCAGTCTGTCTCCCTCTCGCAGTCTGTCTCCCTCTCGGAGTCTGTCTCCCTCTCGCAGTCTGTCTCCCTCTCGCAGTCTGTCTCCCTCTCGCAGTCTGTCTCCCTCTCGCAGTCTGTCTCCCTCTCGCAGTCTGTCTCCCTCTCGCAGTCTGTCTCCCTCTCGCAGTCTGTCTCCCTCTCGCAGTCTGTCTCCCTCTCGCAGTCTGTCTCCCTCTCGCAGTCTGTCTCCCTCTCGCAGTCTGTCTCCCTCTCGCAGTCTGTCTCCCTCTCGCAGTCTGTCTCCCTCTCGCAGTCTGTCTCCCTCTCGCAGTCTGTCTCCCTCTCGCAGTCTGTCTCCCTCTCGCAGTCTGTCTCCCTCTCGCAGTCTGTCTCCCTCTCGCAGTCTCTCTCCCTCGCGCAGTCACTCTCCCTCGCGCAGTCACTCTCCCTCGCGCAGTCCCTCTCCCTCGCGCAGTCCCTCTCCCTCGCGCAGTCCCTCTCCCTCGCGCAGTCCCTCTCCCTCGCGCAGTCTCTCTCCCTCGCGCAGTCTCTCTCCCTCGCGCAGTCTCTCTCCCTCGCGCAGTGTCTCTGCCTCGCGCAGTCTCTCTCCCTCGCGCAGTCTCTCTCCCTCGCGCAGTCTCTCTCCCTCGCGCAGTCTCTCTCCCTCGCGCAGTCTCTCTCCCTCGCGCAGTCTCTCTCCCTCGCGCAGTCTCTCTCCCTCGCGCAGTCTCTCTCCCTCGCGCAGTCTCTCTCCCTCGCGCAGTCTCTCTACCTCGCGCAGTCTCTCTCCCTCGGGCAGTCTCTCTCCCTCGCGCAGTCTCTCTCCCTCGCGCAGTCTCTCTCCCTCGCGCAGTCTCTCTCCCTCGCGCAGTCTCTCTCTCTCTCGCAGTATCTCCCTCTTGCAGTTTCTCTCTCTCGCAGTCTCTCTCTCTCGCAGTCTCTCTCTCTCGCAGTCTCCTTCTCTCGCAGTCTCCCTCTCTCGCAGTCTCTCTCGCAGTCTCTCTCTCGCAGTCTCTCTCTCTCGCAGTCTCTGTCTCTCGCAGTCTCTCTCTCTCGCAGTCTCTCTCTCTCGCAGTCTCTCTCTCTCGCAGTCTCTCTCTCTCGCAGTCTCTCTCTCTCGCACTCTCTCTCTCTCGCAGTCTCTCTCTCTCGCAGTCTCTCTCTCTCGCAGTCTCTCTCTCTCGCAGTCTGTCTCTCTCGCAGTCTCTCTCTCTCGCAGTCTCTCTCTCTCGCAGTCTCTCTCTCTCGCAGTCTCTCCCTCTCTCGCAGTCTCTCTCCCTCGCGCAGTCTCTCTCCCTCGCGCAGTCTCTCTCCCTCGCGCAGTCTCTCTCCCTCGCGCAGTCACTCTCCCTCGCGCAGTCCCTCTCCCTCGCGCAGTCCCTCTCCCTCGCGCAGTCCCTCTCCCTCGCGCCGTCTCTCTCCCTCGCGCAGTCTCTCTCCCTCGCGCAGTCTCTCTCCCTCGCGCAGTGTCTCTGCCTCGCGCAGTCTCTCTCCCTCGCGCAGTCTCTCTCCCTCGCGCAGTCTCTCTCCCTCGCGCAGTCTCTCTCCCTCGCGCAGTCTCTCTCCCTCGCGCAGTCTCTCTCCCTCGCGCAGTCTCTCTCCCTCGCGCAGTCTCTCTCCCTCGCGCAGTCTCTCTCCCTCGCGCAGTCTCTCTCCCTCGCGCAGTCTCTCTCCCTCGCGCAGTCTCTCTGCCTCGCGCAGTCTCTTTCCCTCGCGCAGTCTCTCTCCCTCGCGCAGTCTCTCCCTCTCGCAGACTCTCTCTCTCGCAGTCTCTCTCTCTCGCAGTCTCTCCCTCTCGCAGTCTCTCTCCCTCGCGCAGTCTCTCCCTCTCGCAGACTCTCTCTCTCGCAGTCTCTCTCTCTCGCAGTCTGTCTCCCTCTCGCAGTCTGTCTCCCTCTCGCAGTCTGTCTCCCTCTCGCAGTCTGTCTCCCTCTCGCAGTCTGTCTCCCTCTCGCAGTCTGTCTCCCTCTCGCAGTCTGTCTCCCTCTCGCAGTCTCTCTCCCTCTCGCAGTCTCTCTCCCTCTCGCAGTCTCTCTCCCTCTCGCAGTCTCTCTCCCTCTCGCAGTCTCTCTCCCTCACTCAGTCCCTCTACCTCTCGCGGTCTCTCTCCCTCTCGCAGTCTGTCTGTCTCTCGCAGTCTGTCTCTCTCTCGCAGTCTGTCTGTCTCTCGCCGTCTCTCTCCCTCTCGCAGTCTCTCTCTCTCGCAGTCTCTCTCTCTCGCAGTCTCTCTCTCTCTCGCAGTCTCTCTCTCTCTCGCAGTCTCTCTCTCTCGCAGTCTCTCTCCCTCTCGCAGTTTCTCTCCCTCTCGCAGTTTCTCTCTCGCGCAGTCTCTCCCTCTCGCAGTCTCTCTCTCTCTCGCAGTCTCTCTCTCTCGCCGTCTGTCTCGCAGTCTCTCTCCCTCTGCAGTCTCTCCATCTGCAGTCTCTCCCTCTCGCAGTCTCTCCCTCTCGCAGTCTCTCTCTCTCTCGCAGCCTCTCTCTCTCTCGCAGCCTCACTCTCTCTCGCAGTCTCTCTCCCTCTCGCAGTCTCTCTCTCTCTCACAGTCTGTCCCTCTCGCAGTCTCTCCCTCTCGCAGTCTCTCCCTCTCGCAGTCTCTCTCTCGCAGTCTCTCTCTCTCGCAGTCTCTCCCTCTCGCAGTCTCTCCCTCTCGCAGTCTCTCCCTCTCGCAGTCTCTCCCTCTCGCAGTCTCTCCCTCTCGCAGTCTCTCCCTCTCGCAGTCTCTCCCTCTCGCAGTCTCTCCCTCTCGCAGTCTCTCCCTCTCGCAGTCTCTCCCTCTCGCAGTCTCTCCCTCTCGCAGTCTCTCCCTCTCGCATTCTCTCCCTCTCGCAGTCTCTCCCTCTCTCAGTCTCTCCCTCTCGCAGTCTCTCCCTCTCGCAGTCTCTCCCTCTCGCAGTCTCTCCCTCTCGCAGTCTCTCCCTCTCGCAGTCTCTCTCTCACTCGCAGTCTCTCTCTCTCTCTCGCAGTCTCTCTCTCTCTCGCAGTCTCTCTCCCACGCAGTCTCTCTCTGTCGCAGTCTCTCCCTCTCGCAGTCTCTCTCCCTCTCGCAGTCTCTCTCTGTCTCGCAGTCTCTCCCTCTCGCAGTCTCTCTCTCTCGCAGTCTCTCTCTCTCGCAGTCTCTCTCTCTCGCAGTCTCTCTCTCTCGCAGTCTCTCTCTCTCGCAGTCTCTCTCTCTCGCAGTCTCTCTCGCAGTCTCTCTATCTCCCGCATTCTCTCTCTCTCGCAGTCTCTCTCTCTCGCAGTCTGTCTCCCTCTCGCAGTCTGTCTCCCTCTCGCAGTCTGTCTCCCTCTCGCAGTCTGTCTCCCTCTCGCAGTCTGTCTCCCTCTCGCAGTCTGTCTCCCTCTCGCAGTCTCTCTCACTCTCGCAGTCTCTCTCACTCTCGCAGTCTCTCTCACTCTCGCAGTCTCTCTCCCTCTCGCAGTCTCTCTCCCTCTCGCAGTCTCTCTCCCTCTCGCAGTCTCTCTCCCTCTCGCAGTCTCTCTCCCTCTCGCCGTCTCTCTCCCTCTCGCAGTCTCTCTCCCTCTCGCAGTCTCTCTCCCTCTCGCAGTCTCTCTCCCTCTCGCCGTCTCTCTCCCTCTCGCAGTCTCTCTCCCTCTCGCAGTCTCTCTCCCTCTCGCAGTCTCTCTCCCTCTCGCAGTCTCTCCCTCTCGCAGTCTCTCCCTCTCGCAGTCTCTCCCTCTCGCAGTCTCTCCCTCTCGCAGTCTCTCCCTCTCGCAGTCTCTCCCTCTCGCAGTCTCTCCCTCTCGCAGTCTCTCCCTCTCGCACTCTCTCCCTCTCGCAGTCTCTCCCTCTCGCAGTCTCTCCCTCTCGCAGTCTCTGCCCCTGGAGTCTCTCCCTCTCGCAGTCTCTCCCTCTCGCAGTCTCTCCCTCTCGCAGTCTCTCCCTCTCGCAGTCTCTCCCTCTCGCAGTCTCTCTCCCTCTCGCAGTCTCTCTCCCTCGCGCAGTCTCTCTCCCTCGCGCAGTCTCTCTCCCTCGCGCAGTCTCTCTCCCTCGCGCAGTCTCTCTCCCTCGCGCAGTCTCTCTCCCTCGCGCAATCTCTCTCCCTCGCGCAGTCTCTCTCCCTCGCGCAGTCTCTCCCTCTCGCAGACTCTCTCTCTCGCAGTCTCTCTCTCTCGCAGTCTCTCCCTCTCGCAGTCTGTCTCCCTCTCGCAGTCTGTCTCCCTCTCGCAGTCTGTCTCCCTCTCGCAGTCTGTCTCCCTCTCGCAGTCTGTCTCCCTCTCGCAGTCTGTCTCCCTCTCGCAGTCTGTCTCCCTCTCGCAGTCTGTCTCCCTCTCGCAGTCTGTCTCCCTCTCGCAGTCTCTCTCCCTCTCGCAGTCTCTCTCCCTCTCGCAGTCTCTCTCCCTCTCGCAGTCTCTCTCCCTCTCGCAGTCTCTCTCCCTCTCGCAGTCTCTCTCCCTCACTCAGTCCCTCTACCTCTCGCGGTCTCTCTCCCTCTCGCAGTCTGTCTCTCTCTCGCAGTCTGTCTCTCTCTCGCAGTCTGTCTCTCTCTCGCAGTCTGTCTGTCTCTCGCCGTCTCTCTCCCTCTCGCAGTCTCTCTCTCTCGCAGTCTCTCTCTCTCGCAGTCTCTCTCTCTCGCAGTCTCTCTCTCTCGCAGTCTCTCTCTCTCTCGCAGTCTCTCTCTCTCTCGCAGTCTCTCTCTCTCGCAGTCTCTCTCCCTCTCGCAGTTTCTCTCGCTCTCGCAGTTTCTCTCTCTCGCAGTCTCTCCCTCTCGCAGTCTCTCTCTCTCTCGCAGTCTCTCTCTCTCGCCGTCTGTCTCGCAGTCTCTCTCCCTCTGCAGTCTCTCCATCTGCAGTCTCTCCCTCTTGCAGTCTCTCACTCTCGAAGTCTCTCCCTCTCGCAGTCTCTCTCTATCGCAGTCTCTCTCTCTCTCGCCGTCTCCCCCCTCTCGCAGCCTCTCTCTCTCTCGCAGCCTCTCTCTCTCTCGCAGCCTCACTCTCTCTCGCAGTCTCTCTCCCTCTCGCAGTCTCTCTCTCTCTCACAGTCTGTCCCTCTCGCAGTCTCTCCCTCTCGCAGTCTCTCTCTCGCAGTCTCTCTCTCTCGCAGTCTCTACCTCTCGCAGTCTCTCCCTCTCGCAGTCTCTCCCTCTAGCAGTCTCTCCCTCTCGCAGTCTCTCCCTCTCGCAGTCTCTCCCTCTCGCAGTCTCTCCCTCTCGCAGTCTCTCCCTCTCGCAGTCTCTCCCTCTCGCAGTCTCTCCCTCTCTCAGTCTCTCCCTCTCGCAGTCTCTCCCTCTCGCAGTCTCTCCCTCTCGCAGTCTCTCCCTCTCGCAGTCTCTCCCTCTCGCAGTCTCTCTCTCTCTCGCAGTCTCTCTCTCTCTCTCGCAGTCTCTCTCTCTCTCGCAGTCTCTCTCCCACGCAGTCTCTCTCTGTCGCAGTCTCTCCCTCTCGCAGTCTCTCTCCCTCTCGCAGTCTCTCTCTGTCTCGCAGTCTCTCCCTCTCGCAGTCTCTCTCTCTCGCAGTCTCTCTCTCTCGCAGTCTCTCTCTCTCGCAGTCTCTCTCTCTCGCAGTCTCTCTCTCTCGCAGTCTCTCTCTCTCGCAGTCTCTCTCTCTCGCAGTCTCTCTCTCTCGCAGTCTCTCTCTCTCTCGCAGTCTCTCTCTCTCGCAGTCTCTCTCTCTCGCAGTCTCTCTCTCTCGCAGTCTCTCTCGCAGTCTCTCTCTCTCGCAGTCTCTCTCTCTCGCAGTCTCTCTCTCTCGCAGACTCTCTCTCTCGCAGTCTCTCTCTCTCGCAGTCTCTCTCTCTCGCAGTCTCTCTCTCTCTCGCAGTCTCTCTCTCTCTCGCAGTCTCTCTCTCTCGCAGTCACTCTCCCTCTCGCAGTCTGTCTCCCTCTCGCAGTCTGTCTCCCTCTCGCAGTCTGTCTCCCTCTCGCAGTCTGTCTCCCTCTCGCAGTCTGTCTCCCTCTCGCAGTCTGTCTCCCTCTCGCAGTCTGTCTCCCTCTCGCAGTCTGTCTCCCTCTCGCAGTCTGTCTCCCTCTCGCAGTCTGTCTCCCTCTCGCAGTCTGTCTCCCTCTCGCAGTCTGTCTCCCTCTCGCAGTCTGTCTCCCTCTCGCAGTCTGTCTCCCTCTCGCAGTCTGTCTCCCTCTCGCAGTCTGTCTCCCTCTCGCAGTCTCTCTCACTCTCGCAGCCTCTCTCACTCTCGCAGCCTCTCTCACTCTCGCAGTCTCTCTCCCTCTCGCAGTCTCTCTCCCTCTCGCAGTCTCTCTCCCTCTCGCAGTCTCTCTCCCTCTCGCCGTCTCTCTCCCTCTCGCAGTCTCTCTCCCTCTCGCAGTCTCTCTCCCTCTCGCAGTCTCTCTCCCTCTCGCCGTCTCTCTCCCTCTCGCAGTCTCTCTCCCTCTCGCAGTCTCTCTCCCTCTCGCAGTCTCTCCCTCTCGCAGTCTCTCCCTCTCGCAGCCTCTCCCTCTCGCAGCCTCTCCCTCTCGCAGTCTCTCCCTCTCGCAGTCTCTCCCTCTCGCAGTCTCTCCCTCTCGCAGTCTCTCCCTCTCGCAGTCTCTCTCCCTCGCGCAGTCTCTCTCCCTCGCGCAGTCTCTCTCCCTCGCGCAGTCTCTCTCCCTCGCGCAGTCTCTCTCCCTCGCGCAGTCTCTCTCCCTCGCGCAATCTCTCTCCCTCGCGCAGTCTCTCTCCCTCGCGCAGTCTCTCCCTCTCGCAGACTCTCTCTCTCGCAGTCCCTCTCTCTCGCAGTCTCTCCCTCTCGCAGTCTGTCTCCCTCTCGCAGTCTGTCTCCCTCTCGCAGTCTGTCTCCCTCTCGCAGTCTGTCTCCCTCTCGCAGTCTGTCTCCCTCTCGCAGTCTCTCTCCCTCTCGCAGTCTCTCTCCCTCTCGCAGTCTCTCTCCCTCTCGCAGTCTCTCTCCCTCTCGCAGTCTCTCTCCCTCACTCAGTCCCTCTACCTCTCGCGGTCTCTCTCCCTCTCGCAGTCTGTCTCTCTCTCGCAGTCTGTCTCTCTCTCGCAGTCTGTCTGTCTCTCGCCGTCTCTCTCCCTCTCGCAGTCTCTCTCTCTCTCGCAGTCTCTCTCTCTCGCAGTCTCTCTCTCTCGCAGTCTCTCTCTCTCGCAGTCTCTCTCTCTCTCGCAGTCTCTCTCTCTCTCGCAGTCTCTCTCTCTCGCAGTCTCTCTCCCTCTCGCAGTTTCTCTCCCTCTCGCAGTTTCTCTCTCTCGCAGTCTCTCCCTCTCGCAGTCTCTCTCTCTCTCGCAGTCTCTCTCTCTCGCCGTCTGTCTCGCAGTCTCTCTCCCTCTGCAGTCTCTCCATCTGCAGTCTCTCCCTCTTGCAGTCTCTCACTCTCGAAGTCTCTCCCTCTCGCAGTCTCTCTCTATCGCAGTCTCTCTCTCTCTCGCCGTCTCCCCCCTCTCGCAGCCTCTCTCTCTCTCGCAGCCTCTCTCTCTCTCGCAGCCTCACTCTCTCTCGCAGTCTCTCTCCCTCTCGCAGTCTCTCTCTCTCTCACAGTCTGTCCCTCTCGCAGTCTCTCCCTCTCGCAGTCTCTCTCTCGCAGTCTCTCTCTCTCGCAGTCTCTACCTCTCGCAGTCTCTCCCTCTCGCAGTCTCTCCCTCTCGCAGTCTCTCCCTCTCGCAGTCTCTCCCTCTCGCAGTCTCTCCCTCTCGCAGTCTCTCCCTCTCGCAGTCTCTCCCTCTCGCAGTCTCTCCCTCTCGCAGTCTCTCCCTCTCGCAGTCTCTCCCTCTCGCAGTCTCTCCCTCTCGCAGTCTCTCCCTCTCGCAGTCTCTCCCTCTCGCAGTCTCTCCCTCTCTCAGTCTCTCCCTCTCGCAGTCTCTCCCTCTCGCAGTCTCTCCCTCTCGCAGTCTCTCTCTCTCGCAGTCTCTCTCTCTCGCAGTCTCTCTCTCTCTCGCAGTCTCTCTCCCACGCAGTCTCTCTCTGTCGCAGTCTCTCCCTCTCGCAGTCTCTCTCCCTCTCGCAGTCTCTCTCTGTCTCGCAGTCTCTCCCTCTCGCAGTCTCTCTCTCTCGCAGTCTCTCTCTCTCGCACTCTCTCTCTCTCGCAGTCTCTCTCTCTCGCAGTCTCTCTCTCTCGCAGTCTGTCTCTCTCGCAGTCTCTCTCTCTCGCAGTCTCTCTCTCTCGCAGTCTCTCTCTCTCGCAGTCTCTCTCTCTCTCGCAGTCTCTCTCTCTCGCTGTCTCTCTCTCTCGCAGTCTCTCTCTCTCGCAGTCTCTCTCTCTCCCTGTCTCTCTCTCTCGCTGTCTCTCTCTCTCTCGCAGTCTCTCTCTCTCGCAGTCTCTCTCCCTCTCGCAGTCTGTCTCCCTCTCGCAGTCTGTCTCCCTCTCGCAGTCTGTCTCTCTCTCGCAGTCTGTCTCTCTCTCGCAGTCTGTCTGTCTCTCGCCGTCTCTCTCCCTCTCGCAGTCTCTCTCTCTCGCAGTCTCTCTCTCTCGCAGTCTCTCTCTCTCGCAGTCTCTCTCTCTCGCAGTCTCTCTCTCTCTCGCAGTCTCTCTCTCTCTCGCAGTCTCTCTCTCTCGCAGTCTCTCTCCCTCTCGCAGTTTCTCTCCCTCTCGCAGTTTCTCTCTCTCGCAGTCTCTCCCTCTCGCAGTCTCTCTCTCTCTCGCAGTCTCTCTCTCTCGCCGTCTGTCTCGCAGTCTCTCTCCCTCTGCAGTCTCTCCATCTGCAGTCTCTCCCTCTTGCAGTCTCTCACTCTCGAAGTCTCTCCCTCTCGCAGTCTCTCTCTATCGCAGTCTCTCTCTCTCTCGCCGTCTCCCCCCTCTCGCAGCCTCTCTCTCTCTCGCAGCCTCTCTCTCTCTCGCAGCCTCACTCTCTCTCGCAGTCTCTCTCCCTCTCGCAGTCTCTCTCTCTCTCACAGTCTGTCCCTCTCGCAGTCTCTCCCTCTCGCAGTCTCTCTCTCGCAGTCTCTCTCTCTCGCAGTCTCTACCTCTCGCAGTCTCTCCCTCTCGCAGTCTCTCCCTCTAGCAGTCTCTCCCTCTCGCAGTCTCTCCCTCTCGCAGTCTCTCCCTCTCGCAGTCTCTCCCTCTCGCAGTCTCTCCCTCTCGCAGTCTCTCCCTCTCGCAGTCTCTCCCTCTCTCAGTCTCTCCCTCTCGCAGTCTCTCCCTCTCGCAGTCTCTCCCTCTCGCAGTCTCTCCCTCTCGCAGTCTCTCCCTCTCGCAGTCTCTCTCTCTCTCGCAGTCTCTCTCTCTCTCTCGCAGTCTCTCTCTCTCTCGCAGTCTCTCTCCCACGCAGTCTCTCTCTGTCGCAGTCTCTCCCTCTCGCAGTCTCTCTCCCTCTCGCAGTCTCTCTCTGTCTCGCAGTCTCTCCCTCTCGCAGTCTCTCTCTCTCGCAGTCTCTCTCTCTCGCAGTCTCTCTCTCTCGCAGTCTCTCTCTCTCGCAGTCTCTCTCTCTCGCAGTCTCTCTCTCTCGCAGTCTCTCTCTCTCGCAGTCTCTCTCTCTCTCGCAGTCTCTCTCTCTCGCAGTCTCTCTCTCTCGCAGTCTCTCTCTCTCGCAGTCTCTCTCGCAGTCTCTCTCTCTCGCAGTCTCTCTCTCTCGCAGTCTCTCTCTCTCGCAGACTCTCTCTCTCGCAGTCTCTCTCTCTCGCAGTCTCTCTCTCTCGCAGTCTCTCTCTCTCTCGCAGTCTCTCTCTCTCTCGCAGTCTCTCTCTCTCGCAGTCACTCTCCCTCTCGCAGTCTGTCTCCCTCTCGCAGTCTGTCTCCCTCTCGCAGTCTGTCTCCCTCTCGCAGTCTGTCTCCCTCTCGCAGTCTGTCTCCCTCTCGCAGTCTGTCTCCCTCTCGCAGTCTGTCTCCCTCTCGCAGTCTGTCTCCCTCTCGCAGTCTGTCTCCCTCTCGCAGTCTGTCTCCCTCTCGCAGTCTGTCTCCCTCTCGCAGTCTGTCTCCCTCTCGCAGTCTGTCTCCCTCTCGCAGTCTGTCTCCCTCTCGCAGTCTGTCTCCCTCTCGCAGTCTCTCTCACTCTCGCAGTCTCTCTCACTCTCGCAGCCTCTCTCACTCTCGCAGTCTCTCTCCCTCTCGCAGTCTCTCTCCCTCTCGCAGTCTCTCTCCCTCTCGCAGTCTCTCTCCCTCTCGCCGTCTCTCTCCCTCTCGCAGTCTCTCTCCCTCTCGCAGTCTCTCTCCCTCTCGCAGTCTCTCTCCCTCTCGCCGTCTCTCTCCCTCTCGCAGTCTCTCTCCCTCTCGCAGTCTCTCTCCCTCTCGCAGTCTCTCTCCCTCTCGCAGTCTCTCCCTCTCGCAGTCTCTCCCTCTCGCAGCCTCTCCCTCTCGCAGCCTCTCCCTCTCGCAGTCTCTCCCTCTCGCAGTCTCTCCCTCTCGCAGTCTCTCCCTCTCGCAGTCTCTCCCTCTCGCAGTCTCTCTCCCTCGCGCAGTCTCTCTCCCTCGCGCAGTCTCTCTCCCTCGCGCAGTCTCTCTCCCTCGCGCAGTCTCTCTCCCTCGCGCAGTCTCTCTCCCTCGCGCAATCTCTCTCCCTCGCGCAGTCTCCCTCGCGCAGTCTCTCCCTCTCGCAGACTCTCTCTCTCGCAGTCCCTCTCTCTCGCAGTCTCTCCCTCTCGCAGTCTGTCTCCCTCTCGCAGTCTGTCTCCCTCTCGCAGTCTGTCTCCCTCTCGCAGTCTGTCTCCCTCTCGCAGTCTGTCTCCCTCTCGCAGTCTCTCTCCCTCTCGCAGTCTCTCTCCCTCTCGCAGTCTCTCTCCCTCTCGCAGTCTCTCTCCCTCTCGCAGTCTCTCTCCCTCACTCAGTCCCTCTACCTCTCGCGGTCTCTCTCCCTCTCGCAGTCTGTCTCTCTCTCGCAGTCTGTCTCTCTCTCGCAGTCTGTCTGTCTCTCGCCGTCTCTCTCCCTCTCGCAGTCTCTCTCTCTCTCGCAGTCTCTCTCTCTCGCAGTCTCTCTCTCTCGCAGTCTCTCTCTCTCGCAGTCTCTCTCTCTCTCGCAGTCTCTCTCTCTCTCGCAGTCTCTCTCTCTCGCAGTCTCTCTCCCTCTCGCAGTTTCTCTCCCTCTCGCAGTTTCTCTCTCTCGCAGTCTCTCCCTCTCGCAGTCTCTCTCTCTCTCGCAGTCTCTCTCTCTCGCCGTCTGTCTCGCAGTCTCTCTCCCTCTGCAGTCTCTCCATCTGCAGTCTCTCCCTCTTGCAGTCTCTCACTCTCGAAGTCTCTCCCTCTCGCAGTCTCTCTCTATCGCAGTCTCTCTCTCTCTCGCCGTCTCCCCCCTCTCGCAGCCTCTCTCTCTCTCGCAGCCTCTCTCTCTCTCGCAGCCTCACTCTCTCTCGCAGTCTCTCTCCCTCTCGCAGTCTCTCTCTCTCTCACAGTCTGTCCCTCTCGCAGTCTCTCCCTCTCGCAGTCTCTCTCTCGCAGTCTCTCTCTCTCGCAGTCTCTACCTCTCGCAGTCTCTCCCTCTCGCAGTCTCTCCCTCTCGCAGTCTCTCCCTCTCGCAGTCTCTCCCTCTCGCAGTCTCTCCCTCTCGCAGTCTCTCCCTCTCGCAGTCTCTCCCTCTCGCAGTCTCTCCCTCTCGCAGTCTCTCCCTCTCGCAGTCTCTCCCTCTCGCAGTCTCTCCCTCTCGCAGTCTCTCCCTCTCGCAGTCTCTCCCTCTCGCAGTCTCTCCCTCTCTCAGTCTCTCCCTCTCGCAGTCTCTCCCTCTCGCAGTCTCTCCCTCTCGCAGTCTCTCTCTCTCGCAGTCTCTCTCTCTCGCAGTCTCTCTCTCTCTCGCAGTCTCTCTCCCACGCAGTCTCTCTCTGTCGCAGTCTCTCCCTCTCGCAGTCTCTCTCCCTCTCGCAGTCTCTCTCTGTCTCGCAGTCTCTCCCTCTCGCAGTCTCTCTCTCTCGCAGTCTCTCTCTCTCGCACTCTCTCTCTCTCGCAGTCTCTCTCTCTCGCAGTCTCTCTCTCTCGCAGTCTGTCTCTCTCGCAGTCTCTCTCTCTCGCAGTCTCTCTCTCTCGCAGTCTCTCTCTCTCGCAGTCTCTCTCTCTCTCGCAGTCTCTCTCTCTCGCTGTCTCTCTCTCTCGCAGTCTCTCTCTCTCGCAGTCTCTCTCTCTCCCTGTCTCTCTCTCTCGCTGTCTCTCTCTCTCTCGCAGTCTCTCTCTCTCGCAGTCTCTCTCCCTCTCGCAGTCTGTCTCCCTCTCGCAGTCTGTCTCCCTCTCGCAGTCTGTCTCCCTCTCGCAGTCTGTCTCCCTCTCGCAGTCTGTCTCCCTCTCGCAGTCTGTCTCCCTCTCGCAGTCTGTCTCCCTCTCGCAGTCTGTCTCCCTCTCGCAGTCTGTCTCCCTCTCGCAGTCTGTCTCCCTCTCGCAGTCTCTCTCCCTCTCGCAGTCTCTCTCCCTCTCGCAGTGTCTCTCCCTCTCGCAGTCTCTCTCCCTCACTCAGTCCCTCTACCTCTCGCGGTCTCCCTCCCTCTCGCAGTCTGTCTCTCTCTCGCAGTCTGTCTCTCTCTCGCAGTCTGTCTCTCTCTCGCAGTCTGTCTCTCTCTCGCAGTCTCTCTCTCTCTCGCAGTCTCTCTCTCTCGCAGTCTCTCTCGCAGTCTCTCTCTCTCGCAGTCTCTCTCTCTCTCGCAGTCTCTCTCTCTCGCAGTCTGTCTCTCTCTCGCAGTCTCTCTCTCTCTCGCAGTCTCTCTCTCTCGCAGTCTGTCTCTCTCGCAGTCTCTCTCTCTCTCGCAGTCTCTCTCTCTCGCAGTCTCTCTCGCAGTCTCTCTCTCTCGCAGTCTCTCTCTCTCTCGCAGTCTCTCTCTCTCGCAGTCTGTCTCTCTCTCGCAGTCTGTCTCTCTCTCGCAGTCTCTCTCTCTCGCAGTCTGTCTCTCTCTCGCAGTCTCTCTCTCTCTCGCAGTCTCTCTCTCTCGCAGTCTCTCTCGCAGTCTCTCTCTCTCGCAGTCTCTCTCTCTCTCGCAGTCTCTCTCTCTCGCAGTCTCTCTCTCTCGCAGTCTCTCTCGCAGTCTCTCTCTCTCGCAGTCTCTCTCTCTCGCAGTCTCTCTCTCTCGCAGCCTCTCTCCCTCTCGCAGTTTCTCTCCCTCTCGCAGTTTCTCTCTCTCGCAGTCTCTCCCTCTCGCAGTCTCTCTCCCTCTCGCAGTCTCTCTCCCTCTCGCAGTCTCTCTCTCTCTCGCAGTCTCCCTCTCTCTCGCAGTCTCTCTCTCTCGCCGTCAGTCTCGCAGTCTCTCTCCCTCTGCAGTCTCTCCATCTGCTGTCTCTCCCTCTCGCAGTCTCTCACTCTCGAAGTCTCTCCCTCTCGCAGTCTTTCTCTATCGCAGTCTCTCTCTCTCTCGCGGTCTCCCCCCTCTCGCAGCCTCTCTCTCTCTCTCGCAGCCTCTCTCTCTCTCGCAGCCTCTCTCTCTCTCGCAGTCTCTCTCTCTCGCAGTCTCTCTCCCTCTCGCAGTCTCTCTCTCTCTCGCAGTCTGTCCCTCTCGCAGTCTCTCCCTTTCGCAGTCTCTCTCTCTCTCGCAGTCTCTCCCTCTCGCAGTCTCTCTCTCGCAGTCTCTCTCTCTCGCAGTCTCTACCTCTCGCAGTCTCTCCCTCTCGCAGTCTCTCCCTCTCCCATTCTCTCCCTCTCGCAGTCTCTCTCTCTCGCAGTCTCTCTCTCTCGCAGTCTCTCTCTCTCGCAGTCTCTCTCTCTCGCAGTCTCTCTCTCTCGCAGTCTCTCTCGCAGTCTCTCTCTTTCGCAGTCTCTCTCTCCCTCGCAGCCTCTCTCTCTCGCAGTCTCTCTCCCCCTTGCAGTCTGTCTCCCTCTCGCAGTCTGTCTCCCTCTCGCAGTCTGTCCCCCTCTCGCAGTCTGTCTCCCTCTCGCAGTCTGTCTCCCTCTCGCAGTCTGTCTCCCTCTCGCAGTCTGTCTCCCTCTCGCAGTCTGTCTCCCTCTCGCAGTCTCTCTCCCTCTCGCAGTCTCTCTCCCTCTCGCAGTCTCTCTCCCTCTCGCAGTCTCTCTCCCTCTCGCAGTCTCTCTCCCTCTCGCAGTCTCTCTCCCTCTCGCAGTCTCTCTCCCTCTCGCAGTCTCTCTCCCTCTCGCAGTCTCTCTCCCTCTCGCAGTCTCTCTCCCTCTCGCAGTCTCTCTCCCTCACTCAGTCCCTCTACCTCTCGCGGTCTGTCTCTCTCTCGCAGTCTGTCTCTCTCTCGCAGTCTGTCTCTCTCTCGCAGTCTGTCTGTCTCTCGCCGTCTCTCTCCCTCTCGCAGTCTCTCTCTCTCGCAGTCTCTCTCTCTCGCAGTCTCTCCCTCTCGCAGTCTCTCACTCTCGATGTCTCTCCCTCTCGCAGTCTCTCTCTATCGCGGTCTCTCTCTCTCTCGCGGCCTCCCCCCTCTCGCAGCCTCTCTCTCTCTCGCAGCCTCTCTCTCTCTCGCAGCCTCACTCTCTCTCACAGTCTCTCTCCCTCTCGCAGTCTCTCTCTCTCTCACAGTCTGTCCCTCTCGCAGTCTCTCCCTCTCGCAGTCTCTCCCTCTCGCAGTCTCTCCCTCTCGCAGTCTCTCCCTCTCGCAGTCTCTCCCTCTCGCAGTCTCTCCCTCTCGCAGTCTCTCCCTCTCGCAGTCTCTCCCTCTCTCGCAGTCTTTCTCTCTCTCGCAGTCTTTCTCTCTCTCGCAGTCTCTCTCTCTGTCGCAGTCTCTCTCACTCTCGCAGTCTCTCTCCCTCTCGCAGTCTCTCCCTCTCGCAGTCTCTCCCTCTCGCAGTCTCTCTCTCTCGCAGTCTCTCTCTCTCGCAGTCTCTCTCTCTCGCAGTCTCTCTCTCTCGCACTCTCTCTCTCTCGCACTCTCTCTCTCTCGCAGTCTCGCTCGCAGTCTCTCTCTCTCGCAGTCTCTCTCTCTCGCAGTCTCTCTCGCAGTCTCTCTCTCGCAGTCTCTCTCTCTCGCAGTCTCTCTCTCTCGCCGTCTCTCTCTCTCGCAGTCTCTCTCTCTCGCAGTCTCTCTCTCTCGCAGTCTCTCTCTCTCGCAGTCTCTCTCTCTCGCAGTCTCTCTCGCAGTCTCTCTCTTTCGCAGTCTCTCTCTCTCGCAGTCTCTCTCTCTCGCTGTCTCTCTCTCTCTCGCAGTCTCTCTCTCTCGCAGTCTCTCTCCCTGTCGCAGTCTGTCCCCCTCTCGCAGTCTGTCTCCCTCTCGCAGTCTGTCTCCCTCTCGCAGT
This sequence comes from Mustelus asterias, assembly GCF_964213995.1. Lineage (NCBI taxonomy): Eukaryota > Metazoa > Chordata > Chondrichthyes > Carcharhiniformes > Triakidae > Mustelus > Mustelus asterias. The sequence continues at coordinate 71,194 of NW_027590923.1, forward strand.
CTGTCTCCCTCTCGCAGTCTGTCTCCCTCTCGCAGTCTGTCTCCCTCTCGCAGTCTGTCTCCCTCTCGCAGTCTGTCTCCCTCTCGCAGTCTGACTCCCTCTCGCAGTCTGTCTCCCTCTCGCAGTCTGTCTCCCTCTCGCAGTCTGTCTCCCTCTCGCAGTCTGTCTCCCTCTCGCAGTCTGTCTCCCTCTCGCAGTCTGTCTCCCTCTCGCAGTCTGTCTCCCTCTCGCAGTCTGTCTCCCTCTCGCAGTCTGTCTCCCTCTCGCAGTCTGTCTCCCTCTCGCAGTCTGTCTCCCTCTCGCAGTCTGTCTCCCTCTCGCAGTCTCTCTCCCTCTCGCAGTCTCTCTCCCTCTCGCAGTCTGTCTCCCTCTCGCAGTCTCTCTCCCTCTCGCAGTCTGTCTCCCTCTCGCAGTCTGTCTCCCTCTCGCAGTCTGTCTCCCTCTCGCAGTCTGTCTCCCTCTCGCAGTCTGTCTCCCTCTCGCAGTCTGTCTCCCTCTCGCAGTCTGTCTCCCTCTCGCAGTCTCTCTCCCTCTCGCAGTCCTCTCTCCCTCTCGCAGTGTCTCTCCCTCTCGCAGTCTCTCTCCCTCACTCAGTCCCTCTACCTCTCGCGGTCTCTCTCCCTCTCGCAGTCTGTCTCTCTCTCGCAGTCTGTCTCTCTCTCGCAGTCTGTCTCTCTCTCGCAGTCTGTCTCTCTCTCGCAGTCTCTCTCTCTCTCGCAGTCTCTCTCTCTCGCAGTCTCTCTCTCTCGCAGTCTCTCTCTCTCTCGCAGTCTCTCTCTCTCGCAGTCTGTCTCTCTCTCGCAGTCTCTCACTCTCTCGCAGTCTCTCTCTCTCGCAGTCTGTCTCTCTCTCGCAGTCTCTCTCTCTCTCGCAGTCTCTCTCTCTCGCAGTCTCTCTCGCAGTCTCTCTCTCTCGCAGTCTCTCTCTCTCTCGCAGTCTCTCTCTCTCGCAGTCTGTCTCTCTCTCGCAGTCTCTCTCTCTCTCGCAGTCTCTCTCTCTCGCAGTCTGTCTCTCTCTCGCAGTCTCTCTCTCTCTCGCAGTCTCTCTCTCTCGCAGTCTCTCTCGCAGTCTCTCTCTCTCGCAGTCTCTCTCTCTCTCTCGCAGTCTCTCTCTCTCGCAGTCTCTCTCTCTCGCAGTCTCTCTCGCAGTCTCTCTCTCTCGCAGTCTCTCTCTCTCGCAGTCTCTCTCTCTCGCAGCCTCTCTCCCTCTCGCAGTTTCTCTCCCTCTCGCAGTTTCTCTCTCTCGCAGTCTCTCCCTCTCGCAGTCTCTCTCCCTCTCGCAGTCTCTCTCCCTCTCGCAGTCTCTCTCTCTCTCGCAGTCTCTCTCTCTCTCGCAGTCTCCCTCTCTCTCGCAGTCTCTCTCTCTCGCCGTCAGTCTCGCAGTCTCTCTCCCTCTGCAGTCTCTCCATCTGCTGTCTCTCCCTCTCGCAGTCTCTCACTCTCGAAGTCTCTCCCTCTCGCAGTCTCTCTCTATCGCAGTCTCTCTCTCTCTCGCGGTCTCCCCCCTCTCGCAGCCTCTCTCTCTCTCTCGCAGCCTCTCTCTCTCTCGCAGCCTCTCTCTCTCTCGCAGTCTCTCTCTCTCGCAGTCTCTCTCCCTCTCGCAGTCTCTCTCTCTCTCGCAGTCTGTCCCTCTCGCAGTCTCTCCCTTTCGCAGTCTCTCTCTCTCTCGCAGTCTCTCCCTCTCGCAGTCTCTCTCTCGCAGTCTCTCTCTCTCGCAGTCTCTACCTCTCGCAGTCTCTCCCTCTCGCAGTCTCTCCCTCTCCCATTCTCTCCCTCTCGCAGTCTCTCCCTCTCGCAGTCTCTCCCTCTCGCAGTCTCTCCCTCTCGCAGTCTCTCCCTCTCTCAGTCTCTCCCTCTCTCAGTCTCTCCCTCTCGCAGTCTCTCCCTCTCGCAGTCTCTCCCTCTCGCAGTCTCTCCCTCTCGCAGTCTGTCTCCCTCTCGCAGTCTGTCTACCTCTCGCAGTCTGTCTCCCTCTCGCAGTCTGTCTCCCTCTCGCAGTCTGTCTCCGTCTCGCAGTCTGTCTCCCTCTCGCAGTCTGTCTCCCTCTCGCAGTCTGTCTCCCTCTCGCAGTCTGTCTCCCTCTCGCAGTCTGTCTCCCTCTCGCAGTCTCTCTCTCTCTCGCAGTCTCTCCCTCTCGCAGTCTCTCTCTCTCGCAGTCTCTCTCTCTCGCAGTCTCTCTCTCTCGCAGTCTCTCTCTCTCGCAGTCTCTCTCTCCCGCAGTCTCTCTTTCTCGCAGTCTCTCTCTCTCGCAGTCTCTCTCTCGCAGTCTCTCTCTCTCGCAGTCTCTCTCTCTCGCAGTCTCTCTCTCTCGCAGTCTCTCTCTCTCGCAGTCTCTCTCTCTCGCAGTCTCTCTCGCAGTCTTTCTCTCTCGCAGTCTCTCTCTTTCGCAGTCTCTCTCTCTCGCAGTCTCTCTCTCTCCCAGTCTCTCTCTCTCTCGCTGTCTCTCTCTCCCTCGCAGTCTCTCTCTCTCGCAGTCTCTCTCCCTGTCGCAGTCTGTCTCCCTCTCGCAGTCTTTCTCTCTCTCGCAGTCTCTCTCTCTCGCAGTCTCTCTCTCTCGCAGTCTCTCTCTCTCTCGCAGTCTCTCTCTCTCTCGCAGTCTCTCTCTCGCAATCTCTCTCTCTCTCGCAGTCTCTCCTTCTCGAAGTCTCTCCCTCTCGCAGTCTTTCTCTCTCGCAGTCTCCCTCTCCCACGCGGTCTCTCTCTCTCTCTCGCAGTCTCTCCCTCTCGCAGTCTCTCTCCCTCTCGCAGTCTCTCTCTCTCTCGCAGTCTCTCTCTCTCTCGCAGTCTCTCTCTCTCGCAGTCTCTCTCTCGCAGTCTCTCTCTCTCGCAGTCTCTCTCTCTCGCACTCTCTCTCTCAGTCTCTCTCTCTCGCAGTCTCTCTCTCTCGCAGTCTCTCTCTCTCTCGCAGTCTCTCTCTCTCGCAGTCTCTCTCTTCGCAGTCTCTCTCTCTCGCAGTCTCTCTCTCTCGCAGTCTCTCTCTCGCAGTCTCTCTCTCTCGCAATCTCTCTCGCAGTCTCTCTCTTTCGCAGTCTCTCTCTCTCGCACTCTCTCTCCCTGTCTCTCTCTCTCGCTGTCTCTCTCTCCCTCGCAGCCTCTCTCTCTCGCAGTCTCTCTCCCTCTTGCAGTCTGTCTCCCTCTCGCAGTCTGTCTCCCTCTCGCAGTCTGTCCCCTCTCGCAGTCTGTCCCCCTCTCGCAGTCTGTCTCCCTCTCGCAGTCTGTCTCCTCTCGCAGTCTGTCTCCCTCTCGCAGTCTGTCTCCCTCTCGCAGTCTGTCTCCCTCTCGCAGTCTGTCTCCCTCTCGCAGTCTCTCTCCCTCTCGCAGTCTCTCTCCCTCTCGCAGTCTCTCTCCCTCTCGCAGTCTCTCTCCCTCTCGCAGTCTCTCTCCCTCTCGCAGTCTCTCTCCCTCTCGCAGTCTCTCTCCCTCTCGCAGTCTCTCTCCCTCTCGCAGTCTCTCTCCCTCTCGCAGTCTCTCTCCCTCACTCAGTCCCTCTACCTCTCGCGGTCTCTCTCCTCTCGCAGTCTGTCTCTCTCTCGCAGTCTGTCTCTCTCTCGCAGTCTGTCTCTCTCTCGCAGTCTGTCTGTCTCTCGCCGTCTCTCCCCTCTCGCAGTCTCTCTCTCTCGCAGTCTCTCTCTCTCGCAGTCTCTCTCTCTCGCAGTCTCTCTCTCTCGCAGTCTCTCTCTCTCTCGCAGTCTCTCTCTCTCGCAGTCTCTCTCCCTCTCGCAGTTTCTCTCCCTCTCGCAGTTTCTCTCTCTCGCAGTCTCTCCCTCTCGTAGTCTCTCTCTCTCTCGCAGTCTCTCTCTCTCGCCGTCTGTCTCGCAGTCTCTCTCCCTCTGCAGTCTCTCCATCTGCAGTCTCTCCCTCTCGCAGTCTTCACTCTCGATGTCTCTCCCTCTCGTAGTCTCTCTCTATCGCGGTCTCTCTCTCTCTCGCGGCCTCCCCCCTCTCGCAGCCTCTCTCTCTCTCGCAGCCTCTCTCTCTCTCGCAGCCTCACTCTCTCTCGCAGTCTCTCTCCCTCTCGCAGTCTCTCTCTCTCTCACAGTCTGTCCCTCTCGCAGTCTCTCCCTCTCGCAGTCTCTCTCTCGCAGTCTCTCTCTCTCGCAGTCTCTACCTCTCGCAGTCTCTCCCTCTCGCAGTCTCTCCCTCTCGCAGCCTCTCCCTCTCGCAGTCTCTCCCTCTCGCAGTCTCTCCCTCTCGCAGTCTCTCCCTCTCGCAGTCTCTCCCTCTCGCAGTCTCTCCCTCTCGCAGTCTCTCCCTCTCGCAGTCTCTCCCTCTCGCAGTCTCTCCCTCTCGCAGTCTCTCTCTGTCGCAGTCTCTCCCTCTCGCAGTCTCTCTCCCTCTCGCAGTCTCTCTCTGTCTCGCAGTCTCTCCCTCTCGCAGTCTCTCTCTCTCGCAGTCTCTCTCTCTCGCACTCTCTCTCTCTCGCAGTCTCTCTCTCTCGCAGTCTCTCTCTCTCGCAGTCTGTCTCTCTCGCAGTCTCTCTCTCTCGCAGTTTCTCGCTCTCGCAGTCTCTCTCTCTCGCAGTCTCTCTCTCTCTCGCAGTCTCTCTCTCTCGCAGTCTCTCTCTCTCGCAGTCTCTCTCTCTCGCAGTCTCTCTCTCTCCCTGTCTCTCTCTCTCGCTGTCTCTCTCTCTCTCGCAGTCTCTCTCTCTCGCAGTCTCTCTCACTCTCGCAGTCTGTCTCCCTCTCGCAGTCTGTCTCCCTCTCGCAGTCTGTCTCCCTCTCGCAGTCTGTCTCCCTCTCGCAGTCTGTCTCCCTCTCGCAGTCTGTCTCCCTCTCGCAGTCTGTCTCCCTCTCGGAGTCTGTCTCCCTCTCGCAGTCTGTCTCCCTCTCGCAGTCTCTCTCCCTCTCGCAGTCTCTCTCCCTCTCGCAGTCTGTCTCCCTCTCGCAGTCTCTCTCCCTCTCGCAGTCTGTCTCCCTCTCGCAGTCTGTCTCCCTCTCGCAGTCTGTCTCCCTCTCGCAGTCTGTCTCCCTCTCGCAGTCTGTCTCCCTCTCGCAGTCTGTCTCCCTCTCGCAGTCTGTCTCCCTCTCGCAGTCTCTCTCCCTCTCGCAGTCTCTCTCCCTCTCGCAGTGTCTCTCCCTCTCGCAGTCTCTCTCCCTCACTCAGTCCCTCTACCTCTCGCGGTCTCTCTCCCTCTCGCAGTCTGTCTCTCTCTCGCAGTCTGTCTCTCTCTCGCAGTCTGTCTCTCTCTCGCAGTCTGTCTCTCTCTCGCAGTCTCTCTCTCTCTCGCAGTCTCTCTCTCTCGCAGTCTCTCTCTCTCGCAGTCTCTCTCTCTCTCGCAGTCTCTCTCTCTCGCAGTCTGTCTCTCTCTCGCAGTCTCTCTCTCTCTCGCAGTCTCTCTCTCTCGCAGTCTGTCTCTCTCTCGCAGTCTCTCTCTCTCTCGCAGTCTCTCTCTCTCGCAGTCTCTCTCGCAGTCTCTCTCTCTCGCAGTCTCTCTCTCTCTCGCAGTCTCTCTCTCTCGCAGTCTGTCTCTCTCTCGCAGTCTCTCTCTCTCTCGCAGTCTCTCTCTCTCGCAGTCTGTCTCTCTCTCGCAGTCTCTCTCTCTCTCGCAGTCTCTCTCTCTCGCAGTCTCTCTCGCAGTCTCTCTCTCTCGCAGTCTCTCTCTCTCTCTCGCAGTCTCTCTCTCTCGCAGTCTCTCTCTCTCGCAGTCTCTCTCGCAGTCTCTCTCTCTCGCAGTCTCTCTCTCTCGCAGTCTCTCTCTCTCGCAGCCTCTCTCCCTCTCGCAGTTTCTCTCCCTCTCGCAGTTTCTCTCTCTCGCAGTCTCTCCCTCTCGCAGTCTCTCTCCCTCTCGCAGTCTCTCTCCCTCTCGCAGTCTCTCTCTCTCTCGCAGTCTCTCTCTCTCTCGCAGTCTCCCTCTCTCTCGCAGTCTCTCTCTCTCGCCGTCAGTCTCGCAGTCTCTCTCCGTCTGCAGTCTCTCCATCTGCTGTCTCTCCCTCTCGCAGTCTCTCACTCTCGAAGTCTCTCCCTCTCGCAGTCTCTCTCTATCGCAGTCTCTCTCTCTCTCGCGGTCTCCCCCCTCTCGCAGCCTCTCTCTCTCTCTCGCAGCCTCTCTCTCTCTCGCAGCCTCTCTCTCTCTCGCAGTCTCTCTCTCTCGCAGTCTCTCTCCCTCTCGCAGTCTCTCTCTCTCTCGCAGTCTGTCCCTCTCGCAGTCTCTCCCTTTCGCAGTCTCTCTCTCTCTCGCAGTCTCTCCCTCTCGCAGTCTCTCTCTCGCAGTCTCTCTCTCTCGCAGTCTCTACCTCTCGCAGTCTCTCCCTCTCGCAGTCTCTCCCTCTCCCATTCTCTCCCTCTCGCAGTCTCTCCCTCTCGCAGTCTCTCCCTCTCGCAGTCTCTCCCTCTCGCAGTCTCTCCCTCTCTCAGTCTCTCCCTCTCGCAGTCTCTCCCTCTCGCAGTCTCTCCCTCTCGCAGTCTCTCCCTCTCGCAGTCTGTCTCCCTCTCGCAGTCTGTCTACCTCTCGCAGTCTGTCTCCCTCTCGCAGTCTGTCTCCCTCTCGCAGTCTGTCTCCGTCTCGCAGTCTGTCTCCCTCTCGCAGTCTGTCTCCCTCTCGCAGTCTGTCTCCCTCTCGCAGTCTGTCTCCCTCTCGCAGTCTGTCTCCCTCTCGCAGTCTCTCTCTCTCTCGCAGTCTCTCCCTCTCGCAGTCTCTCTCTCTCGCAGTCTCTCTCTCTCGCAGTCTCTCTCTCTCGCAGTCTCTCTCTCGCAGTCTCTCTCTCCCGCAGTCTCTCTTTCTCGCAGTCTCTCTCTCTCGCAGTCTCTCTCTCGCAGTCTCTCTCTCTCGCAGTCTCTCTCTCTCGCAGTCTCTCTCTCTCGCAGTCTCTCTCTCTCGCAGTCTGTCTCTCTCTCGCAGTCTCTCTCTCTCTCGCAGTCTCTCTCTCTCGCAGTCTGTCTCTCTCTCGCAGTCTCTCTCTCTCTCGCAGTCTCTCTCTCTCGCAGTCTCTCTCGCAGTCTCTCTCTCTCGCAGTCTCTCTCTCTCGCAGTCTCTCTCTCTCTCGCAGTCTCTCTCTCTCGCAGTCTGTCTCTCTCTCGCAGTCTCTCTCTCTCTCGCAGTCTCTCTCTCTCGCAGTCTGTCTCTCTCTCGCAGTCTCTCTCTCTCTCGCAGTCTCTCTCTCTCGCAGTCTCTCTCGCAGTCTCTCTCTCTCGCAGTCTCTCTCTCTCTCGCAGTCTCTCTCTCTCGCAGTCTGTCTCTCTCTCGCAGTCTCTCTCTCTCTCGCAGTCTCTCTCTCTCGCAGTCTGTCTCTCTCTTGCAGTCTCTCTCTCTCTCGCAGTCTCTCTCTCTCGCAGTCTCTCTCGCAGTCTCTCTCTCTCGCAGTCTCTCTCTCTCTCTCGCAGTCTCTCTCTCTCGCAGTCTCTCTCTCTCGCAGTCTCTCTCGCAGTCTCTCTCTCTCGCAGTCTCTCTCTCTCGCAGTCTCTCTCTCTCGCAGCCTCTCTCCCTCTCGCAGTTTCTCTCCCTCTCGCAGTCTCTCTCCCTCTCGCAGTCTCTCTCCCTCTCGCAGTCTCTCTCTCTCTCGCAGTCTCTCTCTCTCTCGCAGTCTCCCTCTCTCTCGCAGTCTCTCTCTCTCGCCGTCAGTCTCGCAGTCTCTCTCCCTCTGCAGTCTCTCCATCTGCTGTCTCTCCCTCTCGCAGTCTCTCACTCTCGAAGTCTCTCCCTCTCGCAGTCTCTCTCTATCGCAGTCTCTCTCTCTCTCGCGGTCTCCCCCCTCTCGCAGCCTCTCTCTCTCTCTCGCAGCCTCTCTCTCTCTCGCAGCCTCTCTCTCTCTCGCAGTCTCTCTCTCTCGCAGTCTCTCTCCCTCTCGCAGTCTCTCTCTCTCTCGCAGTCTGTCCCTCTCGCAGTCTCTCCCTTTCGCAGTCTCTCTCTCTCTCGCAGTCTCTCCCTCTCGCAGTCTCTCTCTCGCAGTCTCTCTCTCTCGCAGTCTCTACCTCTCGCAGTCTCTCCCTCTCGCAGTCTCTCCCTCTCCCATTCTCTCCCTCTCGCAGTCTCTCCCTCTCGCAGTCTCTCCCTCTCGCAGTCTCTCCCTCTCGCAGTCTCTCCCTCTCTCAGTCTCTCCCTCTCTCAGTCTCTCCCTCTCGCAGTCTCTCCCTCTCGCAGTCTCTCCCTCTCGCAGTCTCTCCCTCTCGCAGTCTGTCTCCCTCTCGCAGTCTGTCTACCTCTCGCAGTCTGTCTCCCTCTCGCAGTCTGTCTCCCTCTCGCAGTCTGTCTCCGTCTCGCAGTCTGTCTCCCTCTCGCAGTCTGTCTCCCTCTCGCAGTCTGTCTCCCTCTCGCAGTCTGTCTCCCTCTCGCAGTCTGTCTCCCTCTCGCAGTCTCTCTCTCTCTCGCAGTCTCTCCCTCTCGCAGTCTCTCTCTCTCGCAGTCTCTCTCTCTCGCAGTCTCTCTCTCTCGCAGTCTCTCTCTCTCGCAGTCTCTCTCTCCCGCAGTCTCTCTTTCTCGCAGTCTCTCTCTCTCGCAGTCTCTCTCTCGCAGTCTCTCTCTCTCGCAGTCTCTCTCTCTCGCAGTCTCTCTCTCTCGCAGTCTCTCTCTCTCGCAGTCTCTCTCTCTCGCAGTCTCTCTCGCAGTCTTTCTCTTTCGCAGTCTCTCTCTTTCGCAGTCTCTCTCTCTCGCAGTCTCTCTCTCTCCCAGTCTCTCTCTCTCTCGCTGTCTCTCTCTCCCTCGCAGTCTCTCTCTCTCGCAGTCTCTCTCCCTGTCGCAGTCTGTCTCCCTCTCGCAGTCTTTCTCTCTCTCGCAGTCTCTCTCTCTCGCAGTCTCTCTCTCTCGCAGTCTCTCTCTCTCTCGCAGTCTCTCTCTCTCTCGCAGTCTCTCTCTCGCAATCTCTCTCTCTCTCGCAGTCTCTCCTTCTCGAAGTCTCTCCCTCTCGCAGTCTTTCTCTCTCGCAGTCTCCCTCTCCCACGCGGTCTCTCTCTCTCTCTCGCAGTCTCTCCCTCTCGCAGTCTCTCTCCCTCTCGCAGTCTCTCTCTCTCTCGCAGTCTCTCTCTCTCGCAGTCTCTCTCTCTCGCAGTCTCTCTCTCTCGCAGTCTCTCTCTCTCGCAGTCTCTCTCTCTCGCACTCTCTCTCTCAGTCTCTCTCTCTCGCAGTCTCTCTCTCTCGCAGTCTCTCTCTCTCTCGCAGTCTCTCTCTCTCGCAGTCTCTCTCTCTCGCAGTCTCTCTCTCTCGCAGTCTCTCTCTCGCAGTCTCTCTCGCAGTCTCTCTCTCTCGCAATCTCTCTCGCAGTCTCTCTCTTTCGCAGTCTCTCTCTCTCGCACTCTCTCTCCCTGTCTCTCTCTCTCGCTGTCTCTCTCTCCCTCGCAGCCTCTCTCTCTCGCAGTCTCTCTCCCTCTTGCAGTCTGTCTCCCTCTCGCAGTCTGTCTCCCTCTCGCAGTCTGTCCCCCTCTCGCAGTCTGTCCCCCTCTCGCAGTCTGTCTCCCTCTCGCAGTCTGTCTCCCTCTCGCAGTCTGTCTCCCTCTCGCAGTCTGTCTCCCTCTCGCAGTCTGTCTCCCTCTCGCAGTCTGTCTCCCTCTCGCAGTCTCTCTCCCTCTCGCAGTCTCTCTCCCTCTCGCAGTCTCTCTCCCTCTCGCAGTCTCTCTCCCTCTCGCAGTCTCTCTCCCTCTCGCAGTCTCTCTCCCTCTCGCAGTCTCTCTCCCTCTCGCAGTCTCTCTCCCTCTCGCAGTCTCTCTCCCTCTCGCAGTCTCTCTCCCTCACTCAGTCCCTCTACCTCTCGCGGTCTCTCTCCCTCTCGCAGTCTGTCTCTCTCTCGCAGTCTGTCTCTCTCTCGCAGTCTGTCTCTCTCTCGCAGTCTGTCTGTCTCTCGCCGTCTCTCTCCCTCTCGCAGTCTCTCTCTCTCGCAGTCTCTCTCTCTCGCAGTCTCTCTCTCTCGCAGTCTCTCTCTCTCTCGCAGTCTCTCTCTCTCTCGCAGTCTCTCTCTCTCGCAGTCTCTCTCCCTCTCGCAGTTTCTCACCCTCTCGCAGTTTCTCTCTCTCGCAGTCTCTCCCTCTCGTAGTCTCTCTCTCTCTCGCAGTCTCTCTCTCTCGCCGTCTGTCTCGCAGTCTCTCTCCCTCTGCAGTCTCTCCATCTGCAGTCTCTCCCTCTCGCAGTCTCTCACTCTCGATGTCTCTCCCTCTCGTAGTCTCTCTCTATCGCGGTCTCTCTCTCTCTCGCGGCCTCCCCCCTCTCGCAGCCTCTCTCTCTCTCGCAGCCTCTCTCTCTCTCGCAGCCTCACTCTCTCTCGCAGTCTCTCTCCCTCTCGCAGTCTCTCTCTCTCTCACAGTCTGTCCCTCTCGCAGTCTCTCCCTCTCGCAGTCTCTCTCTCGCAGTCTCTCTCTCTCGCAGTCTCTACCTCTCGCAGTCTCTCCCTCTCGCAGTCTCTCCCTCTCGCAGCCTCTCCCTCTCGCAGTCTCTCCCTCTCGCAGTCTCTCCCTCTCGCAGTCTCTCCCTCTCGCAGTCTCTCCCTCTCGCAGTCTCTCCCTCTCGCAGTCTCTCCCTCTCGCAGTCTCTCCCTCTCGCAGTCTCTCCCTCTCGCAGTCTCTCTCTGTCGCAGTCTCTCCCTCTCGCAGTCTCTCTCCCTCTCGCAGTCTCTCTCTGTCTCGCAGTCTCTCCCTCTCGCAGTCTCTCTCTCTCGCAGTCTCTCTCTCTCGCACTCTCTCTCTCTCGCAGTCTCTCTCTCTCGCAGTCTCTCTCTCTCGCAGTCTGTCTCTCTCGCAGTCTCTCTCTCTCGCAGTTTCTCGCTCTCGCAGTCTCTCTCTCTCGCAGTCTCTCTCTCTCTCGCAGTCTCTCTCTCTCGCAGTCTCTCTCTCTCGCAGTCTCTCTCTCTCGCAGTCTCTCTCTCTCCCTGTCTCTCTCTCTCGCTGTCTCTCTCTCTCTCGCAGTCTCTCTCTCTCGCAGTCTCTCTCACTCTCGCAGTCTGTCTCCCTCTCGCAGTCTGTCTCCCTCTCGCAGTCTGTCTCCCTCTCGCAGTCTGTCTCCCTCTCGCAGTCTGTCTCCCTCTCGCAGTCTGTCTCCCTCTCGCAGTCTGTCTCCCTCTCGGAGTCTGTCTCCCTCTCGCAGTCTGTCTCCCTCTCGCAGTCTGTCTCCCTCTCGCAGTCTCTCTCCCTCACGCAGTCTCTCTCCCTCGCGCAGTCTCTCTCCCTCGCGCAGTCTCTCTCCCTCGCGCAGTCTCTCTCCCTCGCGCAGTCTCTCTCCCTCGCGCAGTCTCTCTCCCTCGCGCAGTCTCTCTCCCTCGCGCAGTCTCTCTCCCTCGCGCAGTCTCTCTCCCTCGCGCAGTCTCTCTCCCTCGCGCAGTCTCTCTGCCTCGCGCAGTCTCTCTCCCTCGCGCAGTGTCTCTCGCTCGCGCAGTCTCTCTCCCTCGCGCAGTCTCTCTCCCTCGCGCAGTCTCTCTCCCTCGCGCAGTCTCTCTCTCTCTCGCAGTCTCTCCCTCTCGCAGTCACTCTCTCTCGCAGTCTCTCTCTCTCGCAGTCTCTCTCTCTCGCAGTCTCTCTCTCTCGCAGTCTCTCTCTCTCGCAGTCTCCTTCTCTCGCAGTCTCTCTCTCTCGCAGTCTCTCTCGCAGTCTCTCTCTCGCAGTCTCTCTCTCTCGCAGTCTCTCTCTCTCGCAGTCTCTCTCTCTCGCAGTCTCTCTCTCTCGCAGTCTCTCTCTCTCGCAGTCTCTCTCTCTCGCAGTCTCTCTCTCTCGCAGTCTCTCTCTCTCTCGCAGTCTCTCTCTCTCTCGCAGTCTCTCTCTCTCGCAGTCTCTCTCCCTCTCGCAGTTTCTCTCCCTCTCGCAGTTTCTCTCTCTCGCAGTCTCTCCCTCTCGCAGTCTCTCTCTCTCTCGCAGTCTCTCTCTCTCGCCGTCTGTCTCGCAGTCTCTCTCCCTCTGCAGTCTCTCCATCTGCAGTCTCTCCCTCTCGCAGTCTCTCACTCTCGATGTCTCTCCCTCTCGCAGTCTCTCTCTATCGCGGTCTCTCTCTCTCTCGCGGCCTCCCCCCTCTCGCAGCCTCTCTCTCTCTCGCAGCCTCTCTCTCTCTCGCAGCCTCACTCTCTCTCGCAGTCTCTCTCCCTCTCGCAGTCTCTCTCTCTTTCACAGTCTGTCCCTCTCGCAGTCTCTCCCTCTCGCAGTCTCTCTCTCGCAGTCTCTCTCTCTCGCAGTCTCTACCTCTCGCAGTCTCTCCCTCTCGCAGTCTCTCCCTCTCGCAGTCTCTCCCTCTCGCAGTCTCTCCCTCTCGCAGTCTCTCCCTCTCGCAGTCTCTCCCTCTCGCAGTCTCTCCCTCTCGCAGTCTCCCTCTCGCAGTCTCTCCCTCTCGCAGTCTCTCCCTCTCGCAGTCTCTCTCTGTCGCAGTCTCTCCCTCTCGCAGTCTCTCTCCCTCTCGCAGTCTCTCTCTGTCTCGCAGTCTCTCCCTCTCGCAGTCTCTCTCTCTCGCAGTCTCTCTCTCTCGCACTCTCTCTCTCTCGCAGTCTCTCTCTCTCGCAGTCTCTCTCTCTCGCAGTCTGTCTCTCTCGCAGTCTCTCTCTCTCGCAGTTTCTCTCTCTCGCAGTCTCTCTCGCAGTCTCTCTCTCTCTCGCAGTCTCTCTCTCTCGCAGTCTCTCTCTCTCGCAGTCTCTCTCTCTCGCAGTCTCTCTCTCTCCCTGTCTCTCTCTCTCTCGCAGTCTCTCTCTCTCGCAGTCTCTCTCCCTCTCGCAGTCTGTCTCCATCTCGCAGTCTGTCTCCCTCTCACAGTCTGTCTCCCTCTCGCAGTCTGTCTCCCTCCCGCAGTCTGTCTCCCTCTCGCAGTCTGTCTCCCTCTCGGAGTCTGTCTCCCTCTCGCAGTCTGTCTCCCTCTCGCAGTCTGTCTCCCTCTCGCAGTCTGTCTCCCTCTCGCAGTCTCTCTCCCTCGCGCAGTCTCTCTCCCTCGCGCAGTCTCTCTCCCTCGCGCAGTCTCTCTCCCTCGCGCAGTCTCTCTCCCTCGCGCAGTCTCTCTCCCTCGCGCAGTCTCTCTCCCTCGCGCAGTCTCTCTCCCTCGCGCAGTCTCTCTGCCTCGCGCAGTCTCTCTCCCTCGGGCAGTCTCTCTCCCTCGCGCAGTCTCTCTCCCTCGCGCAGTCTCTCTCCCTCGCGCAGTCTCTCTCCCTCGCGCAGTCTCTCTCTCTCTCGCAGTATCTCCCTCTCGCAGTCTCTCTCTCTCGCAGTCTCTCTCTCTCGCAGTCTCTCTCTCTCGCAGTCTCCTTCTCTCGCAGTCTCTCTCTCTCGCAGTCTCTCTCGCAGTCTCTCTCTCGCAGTCTCTCTCTCTCGCAGTCTCTCTCTCTCGCAGTCTCTCTCTCTCGCAGTCTCTCTCTCTCGCAGTCTCTCTCTCTCGCAGTCTCTCTCTCTCGCAGTCTCTCTCTCTCGCACTCTCTCTCTCTCGCAGTCTCTCTCTCTCGCAGTCTCTCTCTCTCGCAGTCTGTCTCTCTCGCAGTCTCTCTCTCTCGCAGTCTCTCTCTCTCGCAGTCTCTCTCTCTCGCAGTCTCTCCCTCTCTCGCAGTCTCTCTCCCTCGCGCAGTCTCTCTCCCTCGCGCAGTCTCTCTCCCTCGCGCAGTCTCTCTCCCTCGCGCAGTCACTCTCCCTCGCGCAGTCCCTCTCCCTCGCGCAGTCCCTCTCCCTCGCGCAGTCCCTCTCCCTCGCGCCGTCTCTCTCCCTCGCGCAGTCTCTCTCCCTCGCGCAGTCTCTCTCCCTCGCGCAGTGTCTCTGCCTCGTGCAGTCTCTCTCCCTCGCGCAGTCTCTCTCCCTCGCGCAGTCTCTCTCCCTCGCGCAGTCTCTCTCCCTCGCGCAGTCTCTCTCCCTCGCGCAGTCTCTCTCCCTCGCGCAGTCTCTCTCCCTCGCGCAGTCTCTCTCCCTCGCGCAGTCTCTCTCCCTCGCGCAGTCTCTCTGCCTCGCGCAGTCTCTTTCCCTCGCGCAGTCTCTCTCCCTCGCGCAGTCTCTCCCTCTCGCAGACTCTCTCTCTCGCAGTCTCTCTCTCTCGCAGTCTCTCCCTCTCGCAGTCTCTCTCCCTCGCGCAGTCTCTCCCTCTCGCAGACTCTCTCTCTCGCAGTCTCTCTCTCTCGCAGTCTCTCCCTCTCGCAGTCTGTCTCCCTCTCGCAGTCTGTCTCCCTCTCGCAGTCTGTCTCCCTCTCGCAGTCTGTCTCCCTCTCGCAGTCTGTCTCCCTCTCGCAGTCTGTCTCCCTCTCGCAGTCTGTCTCCCTCTCGCAGTCTCTCTCCCTCTCGCAGTCTCTCTCCCTCTCGCAGTCTCTCTCCCTCTCGCAGTCTCTCTCCCTCTCGCAGTCTCTCTCCCTCTCGCAGTCTCTCTCCCTCACTCAGTCCCTCTACCTCTCGCGGTCTCTCTCCCTCTCGCAGTCTGTCTGTCTCTCGCAGTCTGTCTCTCTCTCGCAGTCTGTCTGTCTCTCGCCGTCTCTCTCCCTCTCGCAGTCTCTCTCTCTCGCAGTCTCTCTCTCTCGCAGTCTCTCTCTCTCTCGCAGTCTCTCTCTCTCTCGCAGTCTCTCTCTCTCGCAGTCTCTCTCCCTCTCGCAGTTTCTCTCCCTCTCGCAGTTTCTCTCTCTCGCAGTCTCTCCCTCTCGCAGTCTCTCTCTCTCTCGCCGTCTGTCTCGCAGTCTCTCTCCCTCTGCAGTCTCTCCATCTGCAGTCTCTCCCTCTCGCAGTCTCTCACTCTCGAAGTCTCTCCCTCTCGCATTCTCTCTCTATCGCAGTCTCTCTTTCTCTCGCCGTCTCCCCCCTCTCGCAGCCTCTCTCTCTCTCGCAGCCTCTCTCTCTCTCGCAGCCTCACTCTCTCTCGCAGTCTCTCTCCCTCTCGCAGTCTCTCTCTCTCTCACAGTCTGTCCCTCTCGCAGTCTCTCCCTCTCGCAGTCTCTCTCTCGCAGTCTCTCTCTCTCGCAGTCTCTCCCTCTCGCAGTCTCTCCCTCTCGCAGTCTCTCCCTCTCGCAGTCTCTCCCTCTCGCAGTCTCTCCCTCTCGCAGTCTCTCCCTCTCGCAGTCTCTCCCTCTCGCAGTCTCTCCCTCTCGCAGTCTCTCCCTCTCGCAGTCTCTCCCTCTCGCAGTCTCTCCCTCTCGCAGTCTCTCCCTCTCGCAGTCTCTCCCTCTCGCATTCTCTCCCTCTCGCATTCTCTCCCTCTCGCAGTCTCTCCCTCTCTCAGTCTCTCCCTCTCGCAGTCTCTCCCTCTCGCAGTCTCTCCCTCTCGCAGTCTCTCCCTCTCGCAGTCTCTCCCTCTCGCAGTCTCTCTCTCACTCGCAGTCTCTCTCTCTCTCTCGCAGTCTCTCTCTCTCTCGCAGTCTCTCTCCCACGCAGTCTCTCTCTGTCGCAGTCTCTCCCTCTCGCAGTCTCTCTCCCTCTCGCAGTCTCTCTCTGTCTCGCAGTCTCTCCCTCTCGCAGTCTCTCTCTCTCGCAGTCTCTCTCTCTCGCAGTCTCTCTCTCTCGCAGTCTCTCTCTCTCGCAGTCTCTTCCTCTCGCAGTCTCTCCCTCTCGCAGTCTCTCCCTCTCGCAGTCTCTCCCTCTCGCAGTCTCTCCCTCTCGCATTCTCTCCCTCTCGCATTCTCTCCCTCTCGCAGTCTCTCCCTCTCTCAGTCTCTCCCTCTCGCAGTCTCTCCCTCTCGCAGTCTCTCCCTCTCGCAGTCTCTCCCTCTCGCAGTCTCTCCCTCTCGCAGTCTCTCTCTCACTCGCAGTCTCTCTCTCTCTCTCGCAGTCTCTCTCTCTCTCGCAGTCTCTCTCCCACGCAGTCTCTCTCTGTCGCAGTCTCTCCCTCTCGCAGTCTCTCTCCCTCTCGCAGTCTCTCTCTGTCTCGCAGTCTCTCCCTCTCGCAGTCTCTCTCTCTCGCAGTCTCTCTCTCTCGCAGTCTCTCTCTCTCGCAGTCTCTCTCTCTCGCAGTCTCTCCCTCTCGCAGACTCTCTCTCTCGCAGTCTCTCTCTCTCGCAGTCTGTCTCCCTCTCGCAGTCTGTCTCCCTCTCGCAGTCTGTCTCCCTCTCGCAGTCTGTCTCCCTCTCGCAGTCTGTCTCCCTCTCGCAGTCTGTCTCCCTCTCGCAGTCTGTCTCCCTCTCGCAATCTCTCTCCCTCTCGCAGTCTCTCTCCCTCTCGCAGTCTCTCTCCCTCTCGCAGTCTCTCTCCCTCTCGCAGTCTCTCTCCCTCACTCAGTCCCTCTACCTCTCGCGGTCTCTCTCCCTCTCGCAGTCTGTCTGTCTCTCGCAGTCTGTCTCTCTCTCGCAGTCTGTCTGTCTCTCGCCGTCTCTCTCCCTCTCGCAGTCTCTCTCTCTCGCAGTCTCTCTCTCTCGCAGTCTCTCTCTCTCTCGCAGTCTCTCTCTCTCTCGCAGTCTCTCTCTCTCGCAGTCTCTCTCCCTCTCGCAGTTTCTCTCCCTCTCGCAGTTTCTCTCTCTCGCAGTCTCTCCCTCTCGCAGTCTCTCTCTCTCTCGCAGTCTCTCTCTCTCGCCGTCTGTCTCGCAGTCTCTCTCCCTCTGCAGTCTCTCCATCTGCAGTCTCTCCCTCTCGCAGTCTCTCACTCTCGAAGTCTCTCCCTCTCGCATTCTCTCTCTATCGCAGTCTCTCTCTCTCTCGCCGTCTCCCCCCTCTCGCAGCCTCTCTCTCTCTCGCAGCCTCTCTCTCTCTCGCAGCCTCACTCTCTCTCGCAGTCTCTCTCCCTCTCGCAGTCTCTCTCTCTCTCACAGTCTGTCCCTCTCGCAGTCTCTCCCTCTCGCAGTCTCTCTCTCGCAGTCTCTCTCTCTCGCAGTCTCTACCTCTCGCAGTCTCTCCCTCTCGCAGTCTCTCCCTCTCGCAGTCTCTCCCTCTCGCAGTCTCTCCCTCTCGCAGTCTCTCCCTCTCGCAGTCTCTCCCTCTCGCAGTCTCTCCCTCTCGCAGTCTCTCCCTCTCGCAGTCTCTCCCTCTCGCAGTCTCTCCCTCTCGCAGTCTCTCCCTCTCGCAGTCTCTCCCTCTCGCAGTCTCTCCCTCTCGCAGTCTCTCCCTCTCTCAGTCTCTCCCTCTCGCAGTCTCTCCCTCTCGCAGTCTCTCCCTCTCGCAGTCTCTCTCTCTCGCAGTCTCTCTCTCTCGCAGTCTCTCTCTCTCTCGCAGTCTCTCTCCCACGCAGTCTCTCTCTGTCGCAGTCTCTCCCTCTCGCAGTCTCTCTCCCTCTCGCAGTCTCTCTCTGTCTCGCAGTCTCTCCCTCTCGCAGTCTCTCTCTCTCGCAGTCTCTCTCTCTCGCACTCTCTCTCTCTCGCACTCTCTCTCTCTCGCAGTCTCTCTCTCTCGCAGTCTGTCTCTCTCGCAGTCTCTCTCTCTCGCAGTCTCTCTCTCTCGCAGTCTCTCTCTCTCGCAGTCTCTCTCTCTCTCGCAGTCTCTCTCTCTCGCTGTCTCTCTCTCTCGCAGTCTCTCTCTCTCGCAGTCTCTCTCTCTCCCTGTCTCTCTCTCTCGCTGTCTCTCTCTCTCTCGCAGTCTCTCTCTCTCGCAGTCTCTCTCCCTCTCGCAGTCTGTCTCCCTCTCGCAGTCTGTCTCCCTCTCGCAGTCTGTCTCCCTCTCGCAGTCTGTCTCCCTCTCGCAGTCTGTCTCCCTCTCGCAGTCTGTCTCCCTCTCGCAGTCTCTCTCCCTCGCGCAGTCTCTCTCCCTCGCGCAGTCTCTCTCCCTCGCGCAGTCTCTCTCCCTCGCGCAGTCTCTCTCCCTCGCGCAGTCTCTCTCCCTCGCGCAGTCTCTCTCCCTCGCGCAGTCTCTCTCCCTCGCGCAGTCTCTCTCCCTCGCGCAGTCTCTCTCCCTCGCGCAGTCTCTCTCCCTCGCGCAGTCTCTCTACCTCGCGCAGTCTCTCTGCCTCGCGCAGTCTCTCTCTCTCGCGCAGTCTCTCTCCCTCGCGCAGTCTCTCTCCCTCGCGCAGTCTCTCTCCCTCGCGCAGTCTCTCTCCCTCGCGCAGTCTCTCTCTCTCGCGCAGTCTCTCTCCCTCGCGCTGTCTCTCCCTCTCGCAGACTCTCTCTCTCGCAGTCTCTCTCTCTCGCAGTCTCTCTCTCTCGCAGTCTCTCCCTCTTGCAGTCTGTCTCCCTCTCGCAGTCTGTCTCCCTCTCGCAGTCTGTCTCCCTATCGCAGTCTGTCTCCCTCTCGCAGTCTGTCTCCATCTCGCAGTCTGTCTCCCTCTCGCAGTCTGTCTCCCTCTCGCAGTCTGTCTCCCTCTCGCAGTCTGTCTCCCTCTCGCAGTCTGTCTCCCTCTCGCAGTCTGTCTCCCTCTCGCAGTCTGTCTCCCTCTCGCAGTCTGTCTCCCTCTCGCAGTCTGTCTCCCTCTCGCAGTCTGTCTCCCTCTCGCAGTCTGTCTCCCTCTCGCAGTCTGTCTCCCTCTCGCAGTCTGTCTCCCTCTCGCAGTCTGTCTCCCTCTCGCAGTTTGTCTCCCTCTCGCAGTCTGTCTCCCTCTCGCAGTCTCTCTCCCTCTCGCAGTCTGTCTCCCTCTCGCAGTCTCTCTCCCTCTCGCAGTCTCTCTCCCTCTCGCAGTCTCTCTCCCTCTCGCAGTCTCTCTCCGTCGCGCAGTCTCTCTCCCTCTCGCAGTCTCTCTCTCTCTCGCAGTCTCTCCCTCACTCAGTCTCTCTCTCTCGCAGTCTCTCTCTCTTTCGCAGTCTCTCTCTCTCGCAGTCTCTCTCTCTCTCGCAGTCTCTCTCTCTCTCGCAGTCTGTCTCTCTCTCGCAGTCTCTCTCTCTTTCGCAGTCTCTCTCCCTCTCGCAGTCTCTCTCCCTCTCGCAGTCTCTCTCCCTCTCGCAGTTTCTCTCCCTCGCAGTCTCTCCCTCTCGCAGTCTGTCCCTCTCGCAGTCTCTCTCTCTCTCGCAGTCTCTCTCTCTCGCCGTCTGTCTCGCAGTCTCTCTCCCTCTGCAGTCTCTCCCTCTGCAGTCTCTCCCGCTGCAGTCTCTCCCTCTGCAGTCTCTCACTCTCGCAGTCTCTCCCTCTCGCAGTCTCTCCCTCTCGCAGTCTCTCCCTCTCGCAGTCTCTCCCTCTCGCAGCCTCTCCCTCTCGCAGCCTCTCCCTCTCGCAGCCTCTCCCTCTCGCAGCCTCTCCCTCTCGCAGTCTCTCCCTCTCGCAGTCTCTCCCTCTCGCAGTCTCTCCCTCTCGCAGTCTCTCCCTCTCGCAGTCTCTCCCTCTCGCAGTCTCTCCCTCTCGCAGTCTCTCCCTCTCGCAGTCTCTCCCTCTCGCAGTCTCTCCCTCTCGCAGTCTCTCCCTCTCGCAGTCTCTCCCTCTCGCAGTCTCTCCCTCTCGCAGTCTCTCCCTCTCGCAGCCTCTCCCTCTCGCAGCCTCTCCCTCTCGCAGCCTCTCCCTCTCGCAGCCTCTCCCTCTCGCAGCCTCTCCCTCTCGCAGTCTCTCCCTCTCGCAGTCTCTCCCTCTCGCAGTCTCTCCCTCTCGCAGTCTCTCCCTCTCGCAGTCTCTCCCTCTCGCAGTCTCTCCCTCTCGCAGTCTCTCCCTCTCGCAGTCTCTCCCTCTCAGTCTCTCCCTCTCTCAGTCTCTCCCTCTCGCAGTCTCTCCCTCTCGCAGTCTGTCTCCCTCTCGCAGTCTGTCTCCCTCTCACAGTCTGTCTCCCTCTCGCAGTCTGTCTCCCTCTCGCAGTCTGTCTCCCACTCGCAGTCTGTCTCCCTCTCGCAGTCTGTCTCTCTCTCGCAGTCTCTCTCTCTCTCGCAGTCTCTCTCTCTCGCAGCCTCTCTCTCTCGCAGTCTCTCTCTCTCGCAGTCTCTCTCTCTCGCAGTCTCTCTCTCTCCCTGTCTCTCTCTCTCGCAGTCTCTCTCCCTCTCGCAGTCTGTCTCCCTCTCGCAGTCTGTCTCCCTCTCGCAGTCTGTCTCCCTCTCGCAGTCTGTCTCCCTCTCGCAGTCTGTCTCCCTCTCGCAGTCTGTCTCCCTCTCGCAGTCTGTCTCCCTCTCGCAGTCTGTCTCCCTCTCGCAGTCTCTCTCCCTCTCGCAGTCTCTCTCCCTCTCGCAGTCTGTCTCCCTCTCGCAGTCTGTCTCCCTCTCGCAGTCTGTCTCCCTCTCGCAGTCTGTCTCCCTCTCGCAGTCTGTCTCCCTCTCGCAGTCTGTCTCCCTCTCGCAGTCTGTCTCCCTCTCGCAGTCTGTCTCCCTCTCGCAGTCTGTCTCCCTCTCGCAGTCTGTCTCCCTCTCGCAGTCTGTCTCCCTCTCGCAGTCTGTCTCCCTCTCGCAGTCTGTCTCCCTCTCGCAGTCTGTCTCCCTCTCGCAGTCTGTCTCCCTCTCGCAGTCTGTCTCCCTCTCGCAGTCTGTCTCCCTCTCGCAGTCTGTCTCCCTCTCGCAGTCTGTCTCCCTCTCGCAGTCTGTCTCCCTCTCGCAGTCTGTCTCCCTCTCGCAGTCTGTCTCCCTCTCGCAGTCTGTCTCCCTCTCGCAGTCTGTCTCCCTCTCGCAGTCTGTCTCCCTCTCGCAGTCTCTCTCCCTCTCGCAGTCTGTCTCCCTCTCGCAGTCTGTCTCCCTCTCGCAGTCTGTCTCCCTCTCGCAGTCTGTCTCCCTCTCGCAGTCTGTCTCCCTCTCGCAGTCTCTCTCCCTCTCGCAGTCTGTCTCCCTCTCGCAGTCTCTCTCCCTCTCGCAGTCTCTCTCCCTCTCGCAGTCTCTCTCCCTCTCGCAGTCTCTCTCCGTCGCGCAGTCTCTCTCCCTCTCGCAGTCTCTCTCTCTCTCGCAGTCTCTCCCTCACTCAGTCTCTCTCTCTCGCAGTCTCTCTCTCTTTCGCAGTCTCTCTCTCTCGCAGTCTCTCTCTCTCTCGCAGTCTCTCTCTCTCTCGCAGTCTGTCTCTCTCTCGCAGTCTCTCTCTCTCTCGCAGTCTCTCTCCCTCTCGCAGTCTCTCTCCCTCTCGCAGTCTCTCTCCCTCTCGCAGTTTCTCTCCCTCGCAGTCTCTCCCTCTCGCAGTTTCTCTCCCTCTCAGTCTCTCCCTCTCTCAGTCTCTCCCTCTCGCAGTCTCTCCCTCTCGCAGTCTGTCTCCCTCTCGCAGTCTGTCTCCCTCTCACAGTCTGTCTCCCTCTCGCAGTCTGTCTCCCTCTCGCAGTCTGTCTCCCACTAGCAGTCTGTCTCCCTCTCGCAGTCTGTCTCTCTCTCGCAGTCTCTCTCTCTCTCGCAGTCTCTCTCTCTCGCAGCCTCTCTCTCTCGCAGTCTCTCTCTCTCGCAGTCTCTCTCTCTCGCAGTCTCTCTCTCTCCCTGTCTCTCTCTCTCGCAGTCTCTCTCCCTCTCGCAGTCTGTCTCCCTCTCGCAGTCTGTCTCCCTCTCGCAGTCTGTCTCCCTCTCGCAGTCTGTCTCCCTCTCGCAGTCTGTCTCCCTCTCGCAGTCTGTCTCCCTCTCGCAGTCTGTCTCCCTCTCGCAGTCTGTCTCCCTCTCGCAGTCTCTCTCCCTCTCGCAGTCTCTCTCCCTCTCGCAGTCTGTCTCCCTCTCGCAGTCTGTCTCCCTCTCGCAGTCTGTCTCCCTCTCGCAGTCTGTCTCCCTCTCGCAGTCTGTCTCCCTCTCGCAGTCTGTCTCCCTCTCGCAGTCTGTCTCCCTCTCGCAGTCTGTCTCCCTCTCGCAGTCTGTCTCCCTCTCGCAGTCTGTCTCCCTCTCGCAGTCTGTCTCTCTCTCGCAGTCTGTCTCCCTCTCGCAGTCTGTCTCCCTCTCGCAGTCTGTCTCCCTCTCGCAGTCTGTCTCCCTCTCGCAGTCTGTCTCCCTCTCGCAGTCTGTCTCCCTCTCGCAGTCTGTCTCCCTCTCGCAGTCTGTCTCCCTCTCGCAGTCTGTCTCCCTCTCGCAGTCTGTCTCCCTCTCGCAGTCTGTCTCCCTCTCGCAGTCTGTCTCCCTCTCGCAGTCTGTCTCCCTCTCGCAGTCTGTCTCCCTCTCGCAGTCTCTCTCCCTCTCGCAGTCTGTCTCCCTCTCGCAGTCTGTCTCCCTCTCGCAGTCTGTCTCCCTCTCGCAGTCTGTCTCCCTCTCGCAGTCTGTCTCCCTCTCGCAGTCTCTCTCCCTCTCGCAGTCTGTCTCCCTCTCGCAGTCTCTCTCCCTCTCGCAGTCTCTCTCCCTCTCGCAGTCTCTCTCCCTCTCGCAGTCTCTCTCCGTCGCGCAGTCTCTCTCCCTCTCGCAGTCTCTCTCTCTCTCGCAGTCTCTCCCTCACTCAGTCTCTCTCTCTCGCAGTCTCTCTCTCTTTCGCAGTCTCTCTCTCTCGCAGTCTCTCTCTCTCTCGCAGTCTCTCTCTCTCTCGCAGTCTGTCTCTCTCTCGCAGTCTCTCTCTCTCTCGCAGTCTCTCTCCCTCTCGCAGTCTCTCTCCCTCTCGCAGTCTCTCTCCCTCTCGCAGTTTCTCTCCCTCGCAGTCTCTCCCTCTCGCAGTCTGTCCCTCTCGCAGTCTCTCTCTCTCTCGCAGTCTCTCTCTCTCGCCGTCTGTCTCGCAGTCTCTCTCCCTCTGCAGTCTCTCCCTCTGCAGTCTCTCCCGCTGCAGTCTCTCCCTCTGCAGTCTCTCACTCTCGCAGTCTCTCCCTCTCGCAGTCTCTCCCTCTCGCAGTCTCTCCCTCTCGCAGTCTCTCCCTCTCGCAGTCTCTCCCTCTCGCAGCCTCTCCCTCTCGCAGCCTCTCCCTCTCGCAGCCTCTCCCTCTCGCAGCCTCTCCCTCTCGCAGTCTCTCCCTCTCGCAGTCTCTCCCTCTCGCAGTCTCTCCCTCTCGCAGTCTCTCCCTCTCGCAGTCTCTCCCTCTCGCAGTCTCTCCCTCTCGCAGTCTCTCCCTCTCGCAGTCTCTCCCTCTCGCAGTCTCTCCCTCTCGCAGTCTCTCCCTCTCGCAGTCTCTCCCTCTCGCAGCCTCTCCCTCTCGCAGCCTCTCCCTCTCGCAGCCTCTCCCTCTCGCAGCCTCTCCCTCTCGCAGCCTCTCCCTCTCGCAGTCTCTCCCTCTCGCAGTCTCTCCCTCTCGCAGTCTCTCCCTCTCGCAGTCTCTCCCTCTCGCAGTCTCTCCCTCTCGCAGTCTCTCCCTCTCAGTCTCTCCCTCTCTCAGTCTCTCCCTCTCGCAGTCTCTCCCTCTCGCAGTCTGTCTCCCTCTCGCAGTCTGTCTCCCTCTCGCAGTCTGTCTCCCTCTCGCAGTCTGTCTCCCTCTCGCAGTCTGTCTCCCTCTCGCAGTCTGTCTCCCTCTCGCAGTCTGTCTCCCTCTCGCAGTCTGTCTCCCTCTCGCAGTCTGTCTCCCTCTCGCAGTCTGTCTCCCTCTCGCAGTCTGTCTCCCTCTCGCAGTCTGTCTCCCTCTCGCAGTCTGTCTCCCTCTCGCAGTTTGTCTCCCTCTCGCAGTCTGTCTCCCTCTCGCAGTCTCTCTCCCTCTCGCAGTCTGTCTCCCTCTCGCAGTCTCTCTCCCTCTCGCAGTCTCTCTCCCTCTCGCAGTCTCTCTCCCTCTCGCAGTCTCTCTCCGTCGCGCAGTCTCTCTCCCTCTCGCAGTCTCTCTCTCTCTCGCAGTCTCTCCCTCACTCAGTCTCTCTCTCTCGCAGTCTCTCTCTCTTTCGCAGTCTCTCTCTCTCGCAGTCTCTCTCTCTCTCGCAGTCTCTCTCTCTCTCGCAGTCTGTCTCTCTCTCGCAGTCTCTCTCTCTTTCGCAGTCTCTCTCCCTCTCGCAGTCTCTCTCCCTCTCGCAGTCTCTCTCCCTCTCGCAGTTTCTCTCCCTCGCAGTCTCTCCCTCTCGCAGTCTGTCCCTCTCGCAGTCTCTCTCTCTCTCGCAGTCTCTCTCTCTCGCCGTCTGTCTCGCAGTCTCTCTCCCTCTGCAGTCTCTCCCTCTGCAGTCTCTCCCGCTGCAGTCTCTCCCTCTGCAGTCTCTCACTCTCGCAGTCTCTCCCTCTCGCAGTCTCTCCCTCTCGCAGTCTCTCCCTCTCGCAGTCTCTCCCTCTCGCAGCCTCTCCCTCTCGCAGCCTCTCCCTCTCGCAGCCTCTCCCTCTCGCAGCCTCTCCCTCTCGCAGTCTCTCCCTCTCGCAGTCTCTCCCTCTCGCAGTCTCTCCCTCTCGCAGTCTCTCCCTCTCGCAGTCTCTCCCTCTCGCAGTCTCTCCCTCTCGCAGTCTCTCCCTCTCGCAGTCTCTCCCTCTCGCAGTCTCTCCCTCTCGCAGTCTCTCCCTCTCGCAGTCTCTCCCTCTCGCAGTCTCTCCCTCTCGCAGTCTCTCCCTCTCGCAGCCTCTCCCTCTCGCAGCCTCTCCCTCTCGCAGCCTCTCCCTCTCGCAGCCTCTCCCTCTCGCAGCCTCTCCCTCTCGCAGTCTCTCCCTCTCGCAGTCTCTCCCTCTCGCAGTCTCTCCCTCTCGCAGTCTCTCCCTCTCGCAGTCTCTCCCTCTCGCAGTCTCTCCCTCTCGCAGTCTCTCCCTCTCAGTCTCTCCCTCTCTCAGTCTCTCCCTCTCGCAGTCTCTCCCTCTCGCAGTCTGTCTCCCTCTCGCAGTCTGTCTCCCTCTCACAGTCTGTCTCCCTCTCGCAGTCTGTCTCCCTCTCGCAGTCTGTCTCCCACTCGCAGTCTGTCTCCCTCTCGCAGTCTGTCTCTCTCTCGCAGTCTCTCTCTCTCTCGCAGTCTCTCTCTCTCGCAGCCTCTCTCTCTCGCAGTCTCTCTCTCTCGCAGTCTCTCTCTCTCGCAGTCTCTCTCTCTCCCTGTCTCTCTCTCTCGCAGTCTCTCTCCCTCTCGCAGTCTGTCTCCCTCTCGCAGTCTGTCTCCCTCTCGCAGTCTGTCTCCCTCTCGCAGTCTGTCTCCCTCTCGCAGTCTGTCTCCCTCTCGCAGTCTGTCTCCCTCTCGCAGTCTGTCTCCCTCTCGCAGTCTGTCTCCCTCTCGCAGTCTCTCTCCCTCTCGCAGTCTCTCTCCCTCTCGCAGTCTGTCTCCCTCTCGCAGTCTGTCTCCCTCTCGCAGTCTGTCTCCCTCTCGCAGTCTGTCTCCCTCTCGCAGTCTGTCTCCCTCTCGCAGTCTGTCTCCCTCTCGCAGTCTGTCTCCCTCTCGCAGTCTGTCTCCCTCTCGCAGTCTGTCTCCCTCTCGCAGTCTGTCTCCCTCTCGCAGTCTGTCTCTCTCTCGCAGTCTGTCTCCCTCTCGCAGTCTGTCTCCCTCTCGCAGTCTGTCTCCCTCTCGCAGTCTGTCTCCCTCTCGCAGTCTGTCTCCCTCTCGCAGTCTGTCTCCCTCTCGCAGTCTGTCTCCCTCTCGCAGTCTGTCTCCCTCTCGCAGTCTGTCTCCCTCTCGCAGTCTGTCTCCCTCTCGCAGTCTGTCTCCCTCTCGCAGTCTGTCTCCCTCTCGCAGTCTGTCTCCCTCTCGCAGTCTGTCTCCCTCTCGCAGTCTGTCTCCCTCTCGCAGTCTGTCTCCCTCTCGCAGTCTGTCTCCCTCTCGCAGTCTGTCTCCCTCTCGCAGTCTGTCTCCCTCTCGCAGTCTGTCTCCCTCTCGCAGTCTGTCTCCCTCTCGCAGTCTCTCTCCCTCTCGCAGTCTGTCTCCCTCTCGCAGTCTCTCTCCCTCTCGCAGTCTCTCTCCCTCTCGCAGTCTCTCTCCCTCTCGCAGTCTCTCTCCGTCGCGCAGTCTCTCTCCCTCTCGCAGTCTCTCTCTCTCTCGCAGTCTCTCCCTCACTCAGTCTCTCTCTCTCGCAGTCTCTCTCTCTTTCGCAGTCTCTCTCTCTCGCAGTCTCTCTCTCTCTCGCAGTCTATCTCTCTCTCGCAGTCTGTCTCTCTCTCGCAGTCTCTCTCTCTCTCGCAGTCTCTCTCCCTCTCGCAGTCTCTCTCCCTCTCGCAGTCTCTCTCCCTCTCGCAGTTTCTCTCCCTCGCAGTCTCTCCCTCTCGCAGTCTGTCCCTCTCGCAGTCTCTCTCTCTCTCGCAGTCTCTCTCTCTCGCCGTCTGTCTCGCAGTCTCTCTCCCTCTGCAGTCTCTCCCTCTGCAGTCTCTCCCGCTGCAGTCTCTCCCTCTGCAGTCTCTCACTCTCGCAGTCTCTCCCTCTCGCAGTCTCTCCCTCTCGCAGTCTCTCCCTCTCGCAGTCTCTCCCTCTCGCAGTCTCTCCCTCTCGCAGCCTCTCCCTCTCGCAGCCTCTCCCTCTCGCAGCCTCTCCCTCTCGCAGCCTCTCCCTCTCGCAGTCTCTCCCTCTCGCAGTCTCTCCCTCTCGCAGTCTCTCCCTCTCGCAGTCTCTCCCTCTCGCAGTCTCTCCCTCTCGCAGTCTCTCCCTCTCGCAGTCTCTCCCTCTCGCAGTCTCTCCCTCTCGCAGTCTCTCCCTCTCGCAGTCTCTCCCTCTCGCAGTCTCTCCCTCTCGCAGCCTCTCCCTCTCGCAGCCTCTCCCTCTCGCAGCCTCTCCCTCTCGCAGCCTCTCCCTCTCGCAGTCTCTCCCTCTCGCAGTCTCTCCCTCTCGCAGTCTCTCCCTCTCGCAGTCTCTCCCTCTCGCAGTCTCTCCCTCTCGCAGTCTCTCCCTCTCAGTCTCTCCCTCTCTCAGTCTCTCCCTCTCGCAGTCTCTCCCTCTCGCAGTCTGTCTCCCTCTCGCAGTCTGTCTCCCTCTCGCAGTCTGTCTCCCTCTCGCAGTCTGTCTCCCTCTCGCAGTCTGTCTCCCTCTCGCAGTCTGTCTCCCACTCGCAGTCTGTCTCCCTCTCGCAGTCTGTCTCTCTCTCGCAGTCTCTCTCTCTCTCGCAGTCTCTCTCTCTCGCAGCCTCTCTCTCTCGCAGTCTCTCTCTCTCGCAGTCTCTCTCTCTCGCAGTCTCTCTCTCTCCCTGTCTCTCTCTCTCGCAGTCTCTCTCCCTCTCTCAGTCTGTCTCCCTCTCGCAGTCTGTCTCCCTCTCGCAGTCTGTCTCCCTCTCGCAGTCTGTCTCCCTCTCGCAGTCTGTCTCCCTCTCGCAGTCTGTCTCCCTCTCGCAGTCTGTCTCCCTCTCGCAGTCTGTCTCCCTCTCGCAGTCTGTCTCCCTCTCGCAGTCTGTCTCCCTCTCGCAGTCTGTCTCCCTCTCGCAGTCTGTCTCCCTCTCGCAGTCTGTCTCCCTCTCGCAGTCTGTCTCCCTCTCGCAGTCTGTCTCCCTCTCGCAGTCTGTCTCCCTCTCGCAGTCTGTCTCCCTCTCGCAGTCTCTCTCTCTCTCGCAGTCTCTCTCTCTCGCAGCCTCTCTCTCTCGCAGTCTCTCTCTCTCGCAGTCTCTCTCTCTCGCAGTCTCTCTCTCTCCCTGTCTCTCTCTCTCGCAGTCTCTCTCCCTCTCTCAGTCTGTCTCCCTCTCGCAGTCTGTCTCCCTCTCGCAGTCTGTCTCCCTCTCGCAGTCTGTCTCCCTCTCGCAGTCTGTCTCCCTCTCGCAGTCTGTCTCCCTCTCGCAGTCTGTCTCCCTCGCGCAGTCTCGCTCCCTCGCGCAGTCTCTCTCCCTCGCGCAGTCTCTCTCCCTCGCGCAGTATCTCTCCCTCGCGCAGTCTCTCTCCCTCGCGCAGTCTCTCTCCCTCGCGCAGTCTCTCTCCCTCGCGCAGTCTCTCTCCCTCGCGCAGTCTCTCTCCCTCGCGCAGTCTCTCTCCCTCGCGCAGTCTCTCTCCCTCGCGCAGTCTCTCTCCCTCGCGCAGTCTCTCCCTCTCGCAGACTCTCTCTCTCGCAGTCTCTCTCTCTCGCAGTCTCTCTCTCTCGCAGTCTCTCTCCCTCTCGCAGTCTGTCTCCCTCTCGCAGTCTGTCTCCCTCTCGCAGTCTGTCTCCCTCTCGCAGTCTGTCTCCCTCTCGCAGTCTGTCTCCCTCTCGCAGTCTCTCTCCCTCGCGCAGTCTCTCCCTCTCGCAGTCTCTCCCTCTCGCAGTCTCTCTCTCTCTCGCAGTCTCTCTCTCTCGCCGGCTGTCTCGCAGTCTCTCTCCCTCTGCAGTCTCTCCATCTGCAGTCTCTCCCTCTCGCAGTCTCTCACTCTCGAAGTCTCTCCCTCTCGCAGTCTCTCTCTATCGCAGTCTCTCTCTCTCTCGCGGTCTCCCCCCTCTCGCAGCCTCTCTCTCTCTCGCAGCCTCTCTCTCTCTCGCAGCCTCTCTCTCTCTCGCAGTCTCTCTCCCTCTCGCAGTCTCTCTCTCTCTCACAGTCTGTCCCTCTCGCAGTCTCTCCCTCTCGCAGTCTCTCTCTCGCAGTCTCTCTCTCTCGCAGTCTCTCTCTCTCGCAGTCTCTACCTCTCGCAGTCTCTCCCTCTCGCAGTCTCTCCCTCTCGCAGTCTCTCCCTCTCGCAGTCTCTCCCTCTCGCAGTCTCTCCCTCTCGCAGTCTCTCCCTCTCGCAGTCTCTCCCTCTCGCAGTCTCTCCCTCTCGCAGTCTCTCCCTCTCGCAGTCTCTCCCTCTCGCAGTCTCTCCCTCTCGCAGTCTCTCCCTCTCGCATTCTCTCTCTCTCTCGCAGTCTCTCTCTCTCTCTCGCAGTCTCTCTCTCTCTCGCTGTCTCTCTCCCACGCAGTCTCTCTCTGTCGCAGTCTCTCCCTCTCGCAGTCTCTCTCCCTCTCGCAGTCTCTCTCTGTCTCGCAGTCTCTCCCTCTCGCAGTCTCTCTCTCTCGCAGTCTCTCTCTCTCGCACTCTCTCTCTCTCGCAGTCTCTCTCTCTCGCAGTCTCTCTCTCTCGCAGTCTGTCTCTCTCGCAGTCTCTCTCTCTCGCAGTCTCTCTCTCTCGCAGTCTCTCTCTCTCGCAGTCTCTCTCTCTCTCGCACTCTCTCTCGCAGTCTCTCTCTCTCGCAGTCTCTCTCTCTCCCTGTCTCTCTCTCTCGCTGTCTCTCTCTCTCTCGCAGTCTCTCTCTCTCGCAGTCTGTCTCCCTCTCGCAGTCTGTCTCCCTCTCGCAGTCTGTCTCCCTCTCGCAGTCTGTCTCCCTCTCGCAGTCTGTCTCCCTCTCGCAGTCTGTCTCCCTCTCGCAGTCTGTCTCCCTCTCGCAGTCTGTCTCCCTCTCGCAGTCTGTCTCCCTCTCGCAGTCTGTCTCCCTCTCGCAGTCTCTCTCCGTCGCGCAGTCTCTCTCCCTCGCGCAGTCTCTCTCCCTCGCGCAGTCTCTCTCCCTCGCGCAGTCTCTCTCCCTCGCGCAGTCTCTGTACCTCACGCAGTCTCTCTCCCTCGCGCAGTCTCTCTGCCTCGCGCAGTCTCTCTCCCTCGCGCAGTCTCTCTCCCTCGCGCAGTCTCTCTCCCTCGCGCAGTCTCTCTCCCTCGCGCAGTCTCTCTCCCTCGCGCAGTCTCTCTCCCTCGCGCATCCTCTCTCCCTCGCGCAGTCTCTCTCCCTCGCGCAGTCTCTCTCCCTCGCGCAGTCACTCTCCCTCGCGCAGTCCCTCTCCCTCGCGCAGTCCCTCTCCCTCGCGCAGTCCCTCTCCCTCGCGCAGTCCCTCTCCCTCGCGCAGTCTCTCTCCCTCGCGCAGTCTCTCTCCCTCGCGCAGTGTCTCTGCCTCGCGCAGTCTCTCTCCCTCGCGCAGTCCCTCTCCCTCGCGCAGTCTCTCTCCCTCGCGCAGTCTCTCTCCCTCGCGCAGTCTCTCTCCCTCGCGCAGTCTCTCTCCCTCGCGCAGTCTCTCTCCCTCGCGCAGTCTCTCTCCCTCGCGCAGTCTCTCTCCCTCGCGCAGTCTCTCTCCCTCGCGCAGTCTCTCTCCCTCGCGCAGTCTCTCTCCCTCGCGCAGTCTCTCTCCCTCGCGCAGTCTCTCCCTCTCGCAGACTCTCTCTCTCGCAGTCTCTCTCTCTCGCAGTCTCTCTCTCTCGCAGTCTCTCTCCCTCTCGCAGTCTGTCTCCCTCTCGCAGTCTGTCTCCCTCTCGCAGTCTGTCTCCCTCTCGCAGTCTGTCTCCCTCTCGCAGTCTCTCTCCCTCGCGCAGTCTCTCCCTCTCGCAGACTCTCTCTCTCGCAGACTCTCTCTCTCGCAGTCTGTCTCCCTCTCGCAGTCTGTCTCCCTCTCGCAGTCTGTCTCCCTCTCGCAGTCTGTCTCCCTCTCGCAGTCTGTCTCCCTCTCGCAGTCTGTCTCCCTCTCGCAGTCTGTCTCCCTCTCGCAGTCTGTCTCCCTCTCGCAGTCTGTCTCCCTCTCGCAGTCTGTCTCCCTCTCGCAGTCTGTCTCCCTCTCGCAGTCTGTCTCCCTCTCGCAGTCTGTCTCCCTCTCGCAGTCTGTCTCCCTCTCGCAGTCTGTCTCCCTCTCGCAGTCTGTCTCCCTCTCGCAGTCTCTCTCCCTCTCGCAGTCTCTCTCCCTCTCGCAGTCTGTCTCCCTCTCGCAGTCTCTCTCCCTCTCGCAGTCTCTCTCCCTCTCGCAGTCTCTCTCCCTCTCGCAGTCTCTCTCCCTCTCGCAGTCTCTCTCCCTCTCGCAGTCTCTCTCCGGCGCGCAGTCTCTCTCCCTCTCGCAGTCTCTCTCTCTCTCGCAGTCTCTCCCTCACTCAGTCTCTCTCTCTCGCAGTCTCTCTCTCTCGCAGTCTCTCTCTCTTTCGCAGTCTCTCTCTCTCGCAGTCTCTCTCTCTCTCGCAGTCTCTCTCTCTCTCGCAGTCTCTCTCTCTCTCGCAGTCTGTCTCTCTCTCGCAGTCTCTCTCTCTCTCGCAGTCTCTCTCCCTCTCGCAGTCTCTCTCCCTCTCGCAGTCTCTCTCCCTCTCGCAGTTTCTCTCCCTCGCAGTCTCTCTCCCTCTCGCAGTCTGTCCCTCTCGCAGTCTGTCTCGCAGTCTCTCTCCCTCTGCAGTCTCTCCCTCTGCAGTCTCTCCCTCTGCAGTCTCTCCCTCTGCAGTCTTTCCCTCTCGCAGTCTCTCACTCTCGCAGTCTCTCCCTCTCGCAGTCTCTCCCTCTCGCAGTCTCTCCCTCTCGCAGCCTCTCCCTCTCGCAGTCTCTCCCTCTCGCAGTCTCTCCCTCTCGCAGTCTCTCCCTCTCGCAGTCTCTCCCTCTCGCAGTCTCTCCCTCTCGCAGTCTCTCCCTCTCGCAGTCTCTCCCTCTCGCAGTCTCTCCCTCTTGCAGTCTCTCCCTCTCGTAGTCTCTCCCTCTCGCAGTCTCTCCCTCTCGCAGTCTCTCTCTCTCGCAGTCTCTCCCTCTCGCAGTCTCTCCCTCTCGCAGTCTCTCCCTCTCGCAGTCTCTCTCTCTCTCGCAGTCTCTCTCCCTCTCGCAGTTTCTCTCCCTCGCAGTCTCTCCCTCTCGCAGTCTGTCCCTCTCGCAGTCTCTCTCTCTCTCGCAGTCTCTCTCTCTCGCCGTCTGTCTCGCAGTCTCTCTCCCTCTGCAGTCTCTCCCTCTGCAGTCTCTCCCTCTGCAGTCTCTCCCTCTGCAGTCTCTCACTCTCGCAGTCTCTCCCTCTCGCAGTCTCTCCCTCTCGCAGTCTCTCCCTCTCGCAGTCTCTCCCTCTCGCAGCCTCTCCCTTTCGCAGCCTCTCCCTCTAGCAGCCTCTCCCTCTCGCAGCCTCTCCCTCTCGCAGTCTCTCCCTCTCGCAGTCTCTCCCTCTCGCAGTCTCTCCCTCTCGCAGTCTCTCCCTCTCGCAGTCTCTCCCTCTCGCAGTCTCTCCCTCTCGCAGTCTCTCCCTCTCGCAGTCTCTCCCTCTCGCAGTCTCTCCCTCTCGCAGTCTCTCCCTCTCGCAGTCTCTCCCTCTCTCAGTCTCTCCCTCTCGCAGTCTCTCCCACTCGCAGTCTCTCCCTCTCGCAGTCTCTCCCTCTCGCAGTCTCTCTCTATCGCAGTCTCTCCCTCTCTCGCGGTCTCCCCCCTCTCGCAGCCTCTCTCTCTCTCTCGCAGCCTCTCTCTCTCTCGCAGTCTCTCTCCCTCTCGCAGTCTCTCTCCCTCTCGCAGTCTCTCTCTCTCTCGCAGTCTGTCCCTCTCGCAGTCTCTCCCTTTCGCAGTCTCTCTCTCTCTCGCAGTCTCTCCCTCTCGCAGTCTCTCTCTCGCAGTCTCTCTCTCTCGCAGTCTCTCTCTCTCGCAGTCTCTCCCTGTCGCAGTCTCTCCCTCTCGCAGTCTCTCCCTCTCGCAGTCTCTCCCTCTCGCAGTCTCTCCCTCTCGCAGTCTCTCCCTCTCGCAGTCTCTCCCTCTCGCAGTCTCTCCCTCTCAGTCTCTCCCTCTCTCAGTCTCTCCCTCTCGCAGTCTATCTCCCTCTCGCAGTCTGTCTCCCTCTCGCAGTCTGTCTCCCTCTCGCAGTCTGTCTCCCTCTCGCAGTCTGTCTCCCTCTCGCAGTCTGTCTCCCTCTCGCAGTCTGTCTCCCTCTCGCAGTCTGTCTCCCTCTCGCAGTCTGTCTCCCTCTCGCAGTCTGTCTCCCTCTCGCTGTCTGTCCCCCTCTCGCAGTCTCTCTCTCGCAGTCTCTCCCTCTCGCAGTCTCTCTCTCTCGCAGTCTCTCTCTCTCGCAGTCTCTCTCTCTCGCAGTCTCTCTCTCTTGCAGTCTCTCTCTCTCGCAGTCTCTCTCTCTCGCAGTCTCTCTCGCAGTCTCTCTCTCTCGCAGTCTCTCTCTCTCTCGCAGTCTCTCTCTCTCTCGCAGTCTCTCTCTCTCTCGCAGTCTCTCTCTCTCGCAGTCTCTCTCTCTCGCAGTCTCTCTCTCTCGCAGTCTCTCTCTCTCCCTGTCTCTCTCTCTCGCTGTCTCTCTCCCTCTCGCAGTCTGTCTCCCTCTCGCAGTCTGTCTCCCTCTCGCAGTCTGTCTCCCTCTCGCAGTCTGTCTCCCTCTCGCAGTCTGTCTCCCTCTCGCACTCTGTCTCCCTCTCGCAGTCTGTCTCCCTCTCGCAGTCTGTCTCCCTCTCGCAGTCTGTCTCCCTCTCGCAGTCTGTCTCCCTCTCGCAGTCTGTCTCCCTCTCGCAGTCTGTCTCCCTCTCGCAGTCTGTCTCCCTCTCGCAGTCTGTCTCCCTCTCGCAGTCTGTCTCCCTCTCGCAGTCTGTCTCCCTCTCGCAGTCTCTCTCCCTCTCGCAGTCTCTCTCCCTCTCGCAGTCTCTCTCCCTCTCGCAGTCTCTCTCCCTCTCGCAGTCTCTCTCCCTCTCGCAGTCTCTCTCCCTCTCGCAGTCTCTCTCCCTCTCGCAGTCTCTCTCCCTCTCGCAGTCTCTCTCCCTCTCGCAGTCTCTCTCCCTCTCGCAGTCTCTCTCCCTCTCGCAGTCTGTCTCCCTCTCGCAGTCTGTCTCCCTCTCGCAGTCTGTCTCCCTCTCGCAGTCTGTCTCCCTCTCGCAGTCTGTCTCCCTCTCGCAGTCTGTCTCCCTCTCGCAGTCTGTCTCCCTCTCGCAGTCTGTCTCCCTCTCGCAGTCTGTCTCCCTCTCGCAGTCTGTCTCCCTCTCGCAGTCTGTCTCTCCCTCTCTCCCTCTCGCAGTCTCTCTCCCTCTCGCAGTCTGTCTCTCTCTCGCAGTCTGTCTCTCTCTCGCAGTCTGTCTGTCTCTCGCCGTCTCTCTCCCTCTCGCAGTCTCTCTCTCTCGCAGTCTCTCTCTCTCGCAGTCTCTCTCTCTCGCAGTCTCTCTCTCTCTCGCAGTCTCTCTCTCTCTCGCAGTCTCTCTCTCTCGCAGTCTCTCTCCCTCTCGCAGTTTCTCTCCCTCTCGCAGTTTCTCTCTCTCGCAGTCTCTCCCTCTCGCAGTCTCTCTCTCTCTCGCAGTCTCTCTCTCTCGCCGTCTGTCTCGCAGTCTCTCTCTCTCTGCAGTCTCTCCATCTGCAGTGTCTCCCTCTCGCAGTCTCTCACTCTCGAAGTCTCTCCCTCTCGCAGTCTCTCTCTATCGCAGTCTCTCTCTCTCTCGCGGTCTCCCCCCTCTCGCAGCCTCTCTCTCTCTCGCAGCCTCTCTCTCGCAGCCTCTCTCTCTCTCGCAGTCTCTCTCCCTCTCGCAGTCTCTCTCTCTCTCACAGTCTGTCCCTCTCGCAGTCTCTCCCTCTCGCAGTCTCTCTCTCGCAGTCTCTCTCTCTCGCTGTCTCTACCTCTCGCAGTCTCTCCCTCTCGCAGTCTCTCCCTCTCGCAGTCTCTCCCTCTCGCAGTCTCTCCCTCTCGCAGTCTCTCCCTCTCGCAGTCTCTCCCTCTCGCAGTCTCTCCCTCTCGCAGTCTCTCCCTCTCGCAGTCTCTCCCTCTCGCAGTCTCTCCCTCTCGCAGTCTCTCCCTCTCGCAGTCTCTCCCTCTCGCAGTCTCTCCCTCTCGCAGTCTCTCCCTCTCGCAGTCTCTCCCTCTCGCAGTCTCTCTCTCTCTCGCAGTCTCTCTCTCTCTCTCGCAGTCTCTCTCTCTCTCGCAGTCTCTCTCCCACGCAGTCTCTCTCTGTCCCAGTCTCTCCCTCTCGCAGTCTCTCTCCCTTTCGCAGTCTCTCTCTGTCTCGCAGTCTCTCCCTCTCGCAGTCTCTCTCTCTCGCAGTCTCTCTCTCTCGCACTCTCTCTCTCTCGCACTCTCTCTCTCTCGCAGTCTCTCTCTCTCGCAGTCTCTCTCTCTCGCAGTCTCTCTCTCTCGCACTCTCTCTCTCTCGCACTCTCTCTCTCTCACAGTCTCTCTCTCTCGCAGTCTCTCTCTCTCTCGCAGTCTCTCTCTCTCACAGTCTCTCTCTCTCGCAGTCTCTCTCTCTCTCGCAGTCTCTCTCTCTCGCAGTCTCTCTCTCTCCCTGTCTCTCTCTCTCGCTGTCTCTCTCTCTCTCGCAGTCTCTCTCTCTCGCAGTCTGTCTCCCTCTCGCAGTCTGTCTCCCTCTCGCAGTCTGTCTCCCTCTCGCAGTCTGTCTCCCTCTCGCAGTCTGTCTCCCTCTCGCAGTCTGTCTCCCTCTCGCAGTCTGTCTCCCTCTCGCAGTCTGTCTCCCTCTCGCAGTCTGTCTCCCTCTCGCAGTCTCTCTCCCTCGCGCAGTCACTCTCCCTCGCGCAGTCCCTCTCCCTCGCGCAGTCCCTCTCCCTCGCGCAGTCCCTCTCCCTCGCGCAGTCCCTCTCCCTCGCGCAGTCCCTCTCCCTCGCGCAGTCTCTCTCCCTCGCGCAGTCTCTCTCCCTCGCGCAGTCTCTCTCCCTCGCGCAGTGTCTCTGCCTCGCGCAGTCTCTCTCCCTCGCGCAGTCTCTCTCCCTCGCGCAGTCTCTCTCCCTCGCGCAGTCTCTCTCCCTCGCGCAGTCTCTCTCCCTCGCGCAGTCTCTCTCCCTCGCGCAGTCTCTGTCCCTCGCGCAGTCTCTCTCCCTCGCGCAGTCTCTCTCCCTCGCGCAGTCTCTCTCCCTCGCGCAGTCTCTCTCCCTCGCGCAGTCTCTCTCCCTCGCGCAGTCTCTCTCCCTCGCGCAGTCTCTCTCCCTCGCGCAGTCTCTCTCCCTCGCGCAGTCTCTCTCCCTCGCGCAGTCTCTCTCCCTCGCGCAGTCTCTCTCCCTCGCGCAGTCTCTCTCCCTCGCGCAGTCTCTCCCTCTCGCAGACTCTCTCTCTCGCAGTCTCTCTCTCTCGCAGTCTCTCCCTCTCGCAGTCTGTCTCCCTCTCGCAGTCTGTCTCCCTCTCGCAGTCTGTCTCCCTCTCGCAGTCTGTCTCCCTCTCGCAGTCTGTCTCCCTCTCGCAGTCTGTCTCCCTTTCGCAGTCTCTCTCTCTCGCAGTCTCTCCCTCTCGCAGTCTCTCCCTCTCTCAGTCTCTCCCTCTCGCAGTCTCTCCCTCTCGCAGTCTCTCCCTCTCGCATTCTCTCCCTCTCGCAGTCTGTCTCCCTCTCGCAGTCTGTCTCCCTCTCGCAGTCTGTCTCCCTCTCGCAGTCTGTCTCCCTCTCGCAGTCTGTCTCCCTCTCGCAGTCTGTCTCCCTCTCGCAGTCTGTCTCCCTCTCGCAGTCTCTCTCACTCTCGCAGTCTCTCTCCCTCTCGCAGTCTCTCTCCCTCTCGCAGTCTGTCTCCCTCTCGCAGTCTGTCTCCCTCTCGCAGTCTGTCTCCCTCTCGCAGTCTGTCTCCCTCTCGCAGTCTGTCTCCCTCTCGCAGTCTCTCTCCCTCTCGCAGTCTGTCTCCCTCTCGCAGTCTGTCTCCCTCTCACAGTCTGTCTCCCTCTCGCAGTCTGTCTCCCTCTCGCAGTCTGTCTCCCTCTCGCAGTCTGTCTCCGTCTCGCAGTCTGTCTCCCTCTCGCAGTCTGTCTCCCTCTCGCAGTCTGTCTCCCTCTCGCAGTCTGTCTCCCTCTCGCAGTCTGTCTCCCTCTCGCAGTCTGTCTCCCTCTCGCAGTCTGTCTCCCTCTCGCAGTCTGTCTCCCTCTCGCAGTCTGTCTCCCTCTCGCAGTCTGTCTCCCTCTCGCAGTCTGTCTCCCTCTCGCAGTCTGTCTCCCTCTCGCAGTCTGTCTCCCTCTCGCAGTCTCCCTCTCCCTCTCTCCCTCTCGCAGTCTCTCTCCCTCTCGCAGTCTGTCTCTCTCTCGCAGTCTGTCTCTCTCTCGCAGTCTGTCTGTCTCTCGCCGTCTCTCTCCCTCTCGCAGTCTCTCTCTCTCGCAGTCTCTCTCTCTCGCAGTCTCTCTCTCTCGCAGTCTCTCTCTCTCTCGCAGTCTCTCTCTCTCTCGCAGTCTCTCTCTCTCGCAGTCTCTCTCCCTCTCGCAGTTTCTCTCCCTCTCGCAGTTTCTCTCTCTCGCAGTCTCTCCCTCTCGCAGTCTTTCTCTCTCTCGCAGTCTCTCTCTCTCGCCGTCTGTCTCGCAGTCTCTCTCTCTCTGCAGTCTCTCCATCTGCAGTCTCTCCATCTGCAGTCTCTCCCTCTCGCAGTCTCTCACTCTCGAAGTCTCTCCCTCTCGCAGTCTCTCTCTATCGCAGTCTCTCTCTCTCTCGCGGTCTCCCCCCTCTCGCAGCCTCTCTCTCTCTCGCAGCCTCTCTCTCTCTCGCAGCCTCTCTCTCTCTCGCAGTCTCTCTCCCTCTCGCAGTCTCTCTCTCTCTCGCAGTCTGTCCCTCTCGCAGTCTCTCCCTTTCGCAGTCTCTCTCTCTCTCGCAGTCTCTCCCTCTCGCAGTCTCTCTCTCGCAGTCTCTCTCTCTCGCAGTCTCTACATCTCGCAGTCTCTCCCTCTCGCAGTCTCTCCCTCTCCCAGTCTCTCCCTCTCGCAGTCTCTCCCTCTCGCAGTCTCTCCCTCTCGCAGTCTCTCCCTCTCGCAGTCTCACCCTCTCGCAGTCTCTCCCTCTCGCAGTCTCTCCCTCTCGCAGTCTCTCCCTCTCTCAGTCTCTCCCTCTCCCAGTCTCTCCCTCTCGCAGTCTCTCCCTCTCGCAGTCTGTCTCCCTCTCGCAGTCTGTCTCCCTCTCGCAATCTGTCTCCATCTCGCAGTCTCTCTCCCTCTCGCAGTCTGTCTCCCTCTCGCAGTCTGTCTCCCTCTCGCAGTCTCTCTCTCTCTCGCAGTCTCTCCCTCTCGCAGTCTCTCTCTCTCGCAGTCTCTCTCTCTCGCAGTCTCTCTCTCTCGCACTCTCTCTCTCTCGCAGTCTCTCTCGCAGTCTCTCTCTCTCGCAGTCTCTCCCTCTCGCAGTCTCTCCCTCTCGCAGTCTCTCCCTCTCGCAGTCTCTCTCTCTCTCGCAGTCTCTCTCTCTCTCTCGCAGTCTCTCTCTCTCTCGCAGTCTCTCTCCCACGCAGTCTCTCTCTGTCGCAGTCTCTCCCTCTCGCAGTCTCTCTCCCTCTCGCAGTCTCTCTCTGTCTCGCAGTCTCTCCCTCTCGCAGTCTCTCTCTCTCGCAGTCTCTCTCTCTCGCAGTCTCTCTCTCTCGCAGTCTCTCTCTCTCGCAGTCTCTCTCTCTCGCAGTCTCTCTCTCTCGCAGTCTCTCTCTCTCGCAGTCTCTCTCTCTCTCGCAGTCTCTCTCTCTCGCAGTCTCTCTCTCTCGCAGTCTCTCTCTCTCGCAGTCTCTCTCGCAGTCTCTCTCTCTCGCAGTCTCTCTCTCTCGCAGTCTCTCTCTCTCGCAGTCTCTCTCTCTCGCAGTCTCTCTCTCTCGCAGTCTCTCTCTCTCGCAGTCTCTCTCTCTCTCGCAGTCTCTCTCTCTCTCGCAGTCTCTCTCTCTCTCGCAGTCTCTCTCTCTCGCAGTCTCTCTCTCACGCAGTCTCTCTCTCTCGCAGTCTCTCTCTCTCTCGCAGTCTCTCTCTCTCTCGCAGTCTCTCTCGCAGTCTCTCTCCCTCTCGCAGTTTCTCTCCCTCTCGCAGTTTCTCTCTCTCGCAGTCTCTCCCTCTCGCAGTCTTTCTCTCTCTCGCAGTCTCTCTCTCTCGCCGTCTGTCTCGCAGTCTCTCTCTCTCTGCAGTCTCTCCATCTGCAGTCTCTCCATCTGCAGTCTCTCCCTCTCGCAGTCTCTCACTCTCGAAGTCTCTCCCTCTCGCAGTCTCTCTCTATCGCAGTCTCTCTCTCTCTCGCCGTCTCCCCCCTCTCGCAGCCTCTCTCTCTCTCGCAGCCTCTCTCTCTCTCGCAGCCTCTCTCTCTCTCGCAGTCTCTCTCCCTCTCGCAGTCTCTCTCTCTCTCGCAGTCTGTCCCTCTCGCAGTCTCTCCCTTTCGCAGTCTCTCTCTCTCTCGCAGTCTCTCCCTCTCGCAGTCTCTCTCTCGCAGTCTCTCTCTCTCGCAGTCTCTACCTCTCGCAGTCTCTCCCTCTCGCAGTCTCTCCCTCTCCCAGTCTCTCCCTCTCGCAGTCTCTCCCTCTCGCAGTCTCTCCCTCTCGCAGTCTCTCCCTCTCGCAGTCTCTCCCTCTCGCAGTCTCACCCTCTCGCAGTCTCTCCCTCTCGCAGTCTCTCCCTCTCGCAGTCTCTCCCTCTCTCAGTCTCTCCCTCTCGCAGTCTCTCCCTCTCGCAGTCTCTCCCTCTCGCAGTCTGTCTCCCTCTCGCAGTCTGTCTCCCTCTCGCAGTCTGTCTCCCTCTCGCAATCTGTCTCCCTCTCGCAATCTGTCTCCATCTCGCAGTCTCTCTCCCTCTCGCAGTCTGTCTCCCTCTCGCAGTCTGTCTCCCTCTCGCAGTCTCTCTCTCTCTCGCAGTCTCTCCCTCTCGCAGTCTCTCTCTCTCGCAGTCTCTCTCTCTCGCAGTCTCTCTCTCTCGCACTCTCTCTCTCTCGCAGTCTCTCTCGCAGTCTCTCTCTCTCGCAGTCTCTCCCTCTCGCAGTCTCTCCCTCTCGCAGTCTCTCCCTCTCGCAGTCTCTCTCTCTCTCGCAGTCTCTCTCTCTCTCTCGCAGTCTCTCTCCCACACAGTCTCTCTCTGTCGCAGTCTCTCCCTCTCGCAGTCTCTCTCCCTCTCGCAGTCTCTCTCTGTCTCGCAGTCTCTCCCTCTCGCAGTCTCTCTCTCTCGCAGTCTCTCTCTCTCGCAGTCTCTCTCTCTCGCAGTCTCTCTCTCTCGCAGTCTCTCTCTCTCGCAGTCTCTCTCTCTCTCGCAGTCTCTCTCTCTCGCAGTCTCTCTCTCTCGCAGTCTCTCTCTCTCGCAGTCTCTCTCGCAGTCTCTCTCTCTCGCAGTCTCTCTCTCTCGCAGTCTCTCTCTCTCGCAGTCTCTCTCTCTCGCAGTCTCTCTCTCTCGCAGTCTCTCTCTCTCGCAGTCTCTCTCTCTCTCGCAGTCTCTCTCTCTCTCGCAGTCTCTCTCTCTCTCGCAGTCTCTCTCTCTCGCAGTCTCTCTCTCTCGCAGTCTCTCTCTCTCGCAGTCTCTCTCTCTCGCAGTCTCTCTCTCTCCCTGTCTCTCTCTCTCGCTGTCTCTCTCCCTCTCGCAGTCTGTCTCCCTCTCGCAGTCTGTCTCCCTCTCGCAGTCTGTCTCCCTCTCGCAGTCTGTCTCCCTCTCGCAGTCTGTCTCCCTCTCGCAGTCTGTCTCCCTCTCGCAGTCTGTCTCCCTCTCGCAGTCTGTCTCCCTCTCGCAGTCTGTCTCCCTCTCGCAGTCTGTCTCCCTCTCGCAGTCTGTCTCCCTCTCGCAGTCTGTCTCCCTCTCGCAGTCTGTCTCCCTCTCGCAGTCTGTCTCCCTCTCGCAGTCTGTCTCCCTCTCGCAGTCTGTCTCCCTCTCGCAGTCTGTCTCCCTCTCGCAGTCTGTCTCCCTCTCGCAGTCTGTCTCCCTCTCGCAGTCTGTCTCCCTCTCGCAGTCTGTCTCCCTCTCGCAGTCTGTCTCCCTCTCGCAGTCTGTCTCCCTCTCGCAGTCTGTCTCCCTCTCGCAGTCTGTCTCCCTCTCGCAGTCTGTCTCCCTCTCGCAGTCTCCCTCTCCCTCTCGCAGTCTCCCTCTCCCTCTCTCCCTCTCGCAGTCTCTCTCTCTCGCAGTCTCTCTCTCTCTCGCAGTCTCTCTCTCTCTCGCAGTCTCTCTCTCTCGCAGTCTCTCTCCCTCTCGCAGTTTCTCTCCCTCTCGCAGTTTCTCTCTCTCGCAGTCTCTCCCTCTCGCAGTCTCTCTCTCTCTCGCAGTCTCTCTCTCTCGCCGTCTGTCTCGCAGTCTCTCTCTCTCTGCAGTCTCTCCATCTGCAGTGTCTCCCT
The DNA here is from genome assembly GCF_964213995.1 of Mustelus asterias. Classification (NCBI taxonomy): domain Eukaryota; kingdom Metazoa; phylum Chordata; class Chondrichthyes; order Carcharhiniformes; family Triakidae; genus Mustelus; species Mustelus asterias. Next base: position 111,140 of record NW_027590923.1, read on the forward strand.
CTCGCAGTCTCTCACTCTCGAAGTCTCTCCCTCTCGCAGTCTCTCTCTATCGCAGTCTCTCTCTCTCTCGCGGTCTCCCCCCTCTCGCAGCCTCTCTCTCTCTCGCAGCCTCTCTCTCGCAGCCTCTCTCTCTCTCGCAGTCTCTCTCCCTCTCGCAGTCTCTCTCTCTCTCACAGTCTGTCCCTCTCGCAGTCTCTCCCTCTCGCAGTCTCTCTCTCGCAGTCTCTCTCTCTCGCAGTCTCTACCTCTCGCAGTCTCTCCCTCTCGCAGTCTCTCCCTCTCGCAGTCTCTCCCTCTCGCAGTCTCTCCCTCTCGCAGTCTCTCCCTCTCGCAGTCTCTCCCTCTCGCAGTCTCTCCCTCTCGCAGTCTCTCCCTCTCGCAGTCTCTCCCTCTCGCAGTCTCTCCCTCTCGCAGTCTCTCCCTCTCGCAGTCTCTCCCTCTCGCAGTCTCTCCCTCTCGCAGTCTCTCCCTCTCGCAGTCTCTCCCTCTCGCAGTCTCTCTCTCTCTCGCAGTCTCTCTCTCTCTCTCGCAGTCTCTCTCTCTCTCGCAGTCTCTCTCCCACGCAGTCTCTCTCTGTCGCAGTCTCTCCCTCTCGCAGTCTCGCTCCCTCTCGCAGTCTCTCTCTGTCTCGCAGTCTCTCCCTCTCGCAGTCTCTCTCTCTCGCAGTCTCTCTCTCTCGCACTCTCTCTCTCTCGCACTCTCTCTCTCTCGCAGTCTCTCTCTCTCGCAGTCTCTCTCGCAGTCTCTCTCTCTCGCACTCTCTCTCTCTCGCACTCTCTCTCTCTCACAGTTTCTCTCTCTCGCAGTCTCTCTCTCTCTCGCAGTCTCTCTCTCTCGCAGTCTCTCTCTCTCGCAGTCTCTCTCTCTCGCAGTCTCTCTCTCTCGCAGTCTCTCTCTCTCCCTGTCTCTCTCTCTCGCTGTCTCTCTCTCTCTCTCGCAGTCTCTCTCTCTCGCAGTCTGTCTCCCTCTCGCAGTCTGTCTCCCTCTCGCAGTCTGTCTCCCTCTCGCAGTCTGTCTCCCTCTCGCAGTCTGTCTCCCTCTCGCAGTCTGTCTCCCTCTCGCAGTCTGTCTCCCTCTCGCAGTCTGTCTCCCTCTCGCAGTCTCTCTCCCTCGCGCAGTCACTCTCCCTCGCGCAGTCCCTCTCCCTCGCGCAGTCCCTCTCCCTCGCGCAGTCCCTCTCCCTCGCGCAGTCCCTCTCCCTCGCGCAGTCCCTCTCCCTCGCGCAGTCTCTCTCCCTCGCGCAGTCTCTCTCCCTCGCGCAGTCTCTCTCCCTCGCGCAGTGTCTCTGCCTCGCGCAGTCTCTCTCCCTCGCGCAGTCTCTCTCCCTCGCGCAGTCTCTCTCCCTCGCGCAGTCTCTCTCCCTCGCGCAGTCTCTCTCCCTCGCGCAGTCTCTCTCCCTCGCGCAGTCTCTGTCCCTCGCGCAGTCTCTGTCCCTCGCGCAGTCTCTCTCCCTCGCGCAGTCTCTCTCCCTCGCGCAGTCTCTCTCCCTCGCGCAGTCTCTTCCTCTTGCAGACTCTCTCTCTCGCAGTCTCTCTCTCTCGCAGTCTCTCTCCCTCTCGCAGTCTGTCTCCCTCTCGCAGTCTGTCTCCCTCTCGCAGTCTCTCTCCCTCGCGCAGTCTCTCCCTCTCGCAGACTCTCTCTCTCGCAGACTCTCTCTCTCGCAGTCTGTCTCCCTCTCGCAGTCTGTCTCCCTCTCGCAGTCTGTCTCCCTCTCGCAGTCTGTCTCCCTCTCGCAGTCTGTCTCCCTCTCGCAGTCTGTCTCCCTCTCGCAGTCTGTCTCCCTCTCGCAGTCTGTCTCCCTCTCGCAGTCTGTCTCCCTCTCGCAGTCTGTCTCCCTCTCACAGTCTGTCTCCCTCTCGCAGTCTGTCTCCCTCTCGCAGTCTGTCTCCCTCTCGCAGTCTGTCTCCCTCTCGCAGTCTGTCTCCCTCTCGCAGTCTGTCTCCCTCTCGCAGTCTCTCTCCCTCTCGCAGTCTCTCTCCCTCTCGCAGTCTCTCTCCCTCTCGCAGTCTCTCTCCCTCTCGCAGTCTCTCTCCCTCTCGCAGTCTCTCTCCCTCTCGCAGTCTCTCTCCGTCGCGCAGTCTCTCTCCCTCTCGCAGTCTCTCTCTCTCTCGCAGTCTCTCCCTCACTCAGTCTCTCTCTCTCGCAGTCTCTCTCTCTCGCAGTCTCTCTCTCTCTCGCAGTCTCTCTCTCTCTCGCAGTCTGTCTCTCTCTCGCAGTCTCTCTCTCTCTCGCAGTCTCTCTCCCTCTCGCAGTCTCTCTCCCTCTCGCAGTCTCTCTCCCTCTCGCAGTTTCTCTCCCTCGCAGTCTCTCCCTCTCGCAGTCTGTCCCTCTCGCAGTCTGTCTCGCAGTCTCTCTCCCTCTGCAGTCTCTCCCTCTGCAGTCTCTCCCTCTGCAGTCTCTCCCTCTGCAGTCTTTCCCTCTCGCAGTCTCTCACTCTCGCAGTCTCTCCCTCTCGCAGTCTCTCCCTCTCGCAGCCTCTCCCTCTCGCAGCCTCTCCCTCTCGCAGCCTCTCCCTCTCGCAGTCTCTCCCTCTCGCAGTCTCTCCCTCTCGCAGTCTCTCCCTCTCGCAGTCTCTCCCTCTCGCAGTCTCTCCCTCTCGCAGTCTCTCCCTCTCGCAGTCTCTCCCTCTCGCAGTCTCTCCCTCTCGCAGTCTCTCCCTCTCGCAGTCTCTCCCTCTCGCAGTCTCTCCCTCTCGCAGTCTCTCCCTCTCTCAGTCTCTCCCTCTCGCAGTCTCTCCCTCTCGCATTCTCTCCCTCTCGCATTCTCTCCCTCTCGCAGTCTCTCCCTCTCGCAGTCTCTCTCTATCGCAGTCTCTCTCTCTCTCGCGGTCTCCCCCCTCTCGCAGCCTCTCTCTCTCTCTCGCAGCCTCTCTCTCTCTCGCAGCCTCTCTCTCTCTCGCAGCCTCTCTCTCTCTCGCAGCCTCTCTCTCTCTCGCAGCCTCTCTCTCTCTCGCAGTCTCTCTCCCTCTCGCAGTCTCTCTCCGTCTCGCAGTCTCTCCCTCTCGCAGTCTCTCCCTCTCGCAGTCTCTCCCTCTCGCAGTCTCTCTCTCTCTCGCAGTCTCTCTCTCTCTCTCGCAGTCTCTCTCTCTCTCGCAGTCTCTCTCCCACGCAGTCTCTCTCTGTCGCAGTCTCTCCCTCTCGCAGTCTCTCTCTCTCGCAGTCTCTCACTCTCGCACTCTCTCTCTTTCGCACTCTCTCTCTCTCGCAGTCTCTCTCTCGCAGTCTCTCTCTCTCGCAGTCTCTCTCTCTCGCACTCTCTCTCTCTCGCACTCTCTCTCTCTCACAGTCTCTCTCTCTCGCAGTCTCTCTCTCTCTCGCAGTCTCTCTCTCTCGCAGTCTCTCTCTCTCGCAGTCTCTCTCTCTCGCAGTCTCTCTCTCTCCCTGTCTCTCTCTCTCACTGTCTCTCTCTCTCTCGCAGTCTCTCTCTCTCGCAGTCTGTCTCCCTCTCGCAGTCTGTCTCCCTCTCGCAGTCTGTCTCCCTCTCGCAGTCTGTCTCCCTCTCGCAGTCTGTCTCCCTCTCGCAGTCTGTCTCCCTCTCGCAGTCTGTCTCCCTCTCGCAGTCTGTCTCCCTCGCGCAGTCACTCTCCCTCGCGCAGTCACTCTCCCTCGCGCAGTCCCTCTCCCTCGCGCAGTCCCTCTCCCTCGCGCAGTCCCTCTCCCTCGCGCAGTCCCTCTCCCTCGCGCAGTCCCTCTCCCTCGCGCAGTCTCTCTCCCTCGCGCAGTCTCTCTCCCTCGCGCAGTCTCTCTCCCTCGCGCAGTGTCTCTGCCTCGCGCAGTCTCTCTCCCTCGCGCAGTCTCTCTCCCTCGCGCAGTCTCTCTCCCTCGCGCAGTCTCTCTCCCTCGCGCAGTCTCTCTCCCTCGCGCAGTCTCTCTCCCTCGCGCAGTCTCTGTCCCTCGCGCAGTCTCTCTCCCTCGCGCAGTCTCTCTCCCTCGCGCAGTCTCTCTCCCTCGCGCAGTCTCTTCCTCTTGCAGACTCTCTCTCTCGCAGTCTCTCTCTCTCGCAGTCTCTCTCCCTCTCGCAGTCTGTCTCCCTCTCGCAGTCTGTCTCCCTCTCGCAGTCTCTCTCCCTCGCGCAGTCTCTCCGTCTCGCAGACTCTCTCTCTCGCAGACTCTCTCTCTCGCAGTCTGTCTCCCTCTCGCAGTCTGTCTCCCTCTCGCAGTCTGTCTCCCTCTCGCAGTCTGTCTCCCTCTCGCAGTCTGTCTCCCTCTCGCAGTCTGTCTCCCTCTCGCAGTCTGTCTCCCTCTCGCAGTCTGTCTCCCTCTCGCAGTCTGTCTCCCTCTCGCAGTCTGTCTCCCTCTCGCAGTCTGTCTCCCTCTCGCAGTCTGTCTCCCTCTCGCAGTCTGTCTCCCTCTCGCAGTCTGTCTCCCTCTCGCAGTCTCTCTCCCTCTCGCAGTCTCTCTCCCTCTCACAGTCTCTCTCCCTCTCGCAGTCTCTCTCCCTCTCGCAGTCTCTCTCCGTCGCGCAGTCTCTCTCCCTCTCGCAGTCTCTCTCTCTCTCGCAGTCTCTCCCTCACTCAGTCTCTCTCTCTCGCAGTCTCTCTCTCTCGCAGTCTCTCTCCCTCTCGCAGTCTGTCTCCCTCTCGCAGTCTGTCTCCCTCTCGCAGTCTCTCTCTCTCTCGCAGTCTCTCCCTCTCGCAGTCTCTCTCTCTCGCAGTCTCTCCCTCTCGCAGTCTCTCTCTCTCTCGCAGTCTCTCTCTCTCGCAGTCTCTCTCGCAGTCTCTCTCTCTCGCAGTCTCTCCCTCTCGCAGTCTCTCCCTCTCGCAGTCTCTCCCTCTCGCAGTCTCTCTCTCTCTCGCAGTCTCTCCCTCTCGCAGTCTCTCTCTCTCTCGCAGTCTCTCTCTCTCTCTCGCAGTCTCTCTCCCACGCAGTCTCTCTCTGTCGCAGTCTCTCTCTGTCTCGCAGTCTCTCCCTCTCGCAGTCTCTCTCTCTCGCAGTCTCTCTCTCTCGCAGTCTCTCTCTCTCGCAGTCTCTCTCTCTCGCAGTCTCTCTCTCTCTCGCAGTCTCTCTCTCTCGCAGTCTCTCTCTCTCGCAGTCTCTCTCTCTCGCAGTCTCTCTCGCAGTCTCTCTCTCTCGCAGTCTCTCTCTCTCGCAGTCTCTCTCTCTCGCAGTCTCTCTCTCTCGCAGTCTCTCTCTCTCGCAGTCTCTCTCTCTCGCAGTCTCTCTCTCTCGCAGTCTCTCTCTCTCCCTGTCTCTCTCTCTCGCTGTCTCTCTCCCTCTCGCAGTCTGTCTCCCTCTCGCAGTCTGTCTCCCTCTCGCAGTCTCTCTCCCTCGCGCAGTCTCTTCCTCTTGCAGACTCTCTCTCTCGCAGTCTCTCTCTCTCGCAGTCTCTCTCCCTCTCGCAGTCTGTCTCCCTCTCGCAGTCTGTCTCCCTCTCGCAGTCTCTCTCCCTCGCGCAGTCTCTCCCTCTCGCAGACTCTCTCTCTCGCAGACTCTCTCTCTCGCAGTCTGTCTCCCTCTCGCAGTCTGTCTCCCTCTCGCAGTCTGTCTCCCTCTCGCAGTCTGTCTCCCTCTCGCAGTCTGTCTCCCTCTCGCAGTCTGTCTCCCTCTCGCAGTCTGTCTCCCTCTCGCAGTCTGTCTCCCTCTCGCAGTCTGTCTCCCTCTCGCAGTCTGTCTCCCTCTCACAGTCTGTCTCCCTCTCGCAGTCTGTCTCCCTCTCGCAGTCTGTCTCCCTCTCGCAGTCTGTCTCCCTCTCGCAGTCTGTCTCCCTCTCGCAGTCTGTCTCCCTCTCGCAGTCTCTCTCCCTCTCGCAGTCTCTCTCCCTCTCGCAGTCTCTCTCCCTCTCGCAGTCTCTCTCCCTCTCGCAGTCTCTCTCCCTCTCGCAGTCTCTCTCCCTCTCGCAGTCTCTCTCCGTCGCGCAGTCTCTCTCCCTCTCGCAGTCTCTCTCTCTCTCGCAGTCTCTCCCTCACTCAGTCTCTCTCTCTCGCAGTCTCTCTCTCTCGCAGTCTCTCTCTCTCTCGCAGTCTCTCTCTCTCTCGCAGTCTGTCTCTCTCTCGCAGTCTCTCTCTCTCTCGCAGTCTCTCTCCCTCTCGCAGTCTCTCTCCCTCTCGCAGTCTCTCTCCCTCTCGCAGTTTCTCTCCCTCGCAGTCTCTCCCTCTCGCAGTCTGTCCCTCTCGCAGTCTGTCTCGCAGTCTCTCTCCCTCTGCAGTCTCTCCCTCTGCAGTCTCTCCCTCTGCAGTCTCTCCCTCTGCAGTCTTTCCCTCTCGCAGTCTCTCACTCTCGCAGTCTCTCCCTCTCGCAGTCTCTCCCTCTCGCAGTCTCTCCCTCTCGCAGCCTCTCCCTCTCGCAGCCTCTCCCTCTCGCAGTCTCTCCCTCTCGCAGTCTCTCCCTCTCGCAGTCTCTCCCTCTCGCAGTCTCTCCCTCTCGCAGTCTCTCCCTCTCGCAGTCTCTCCCTCTCGCAGTCTCTCCCTCTCGCAGTCTCTCCCTCTCGCAGTCTCTCCCTCTCGCAGTCTCTCCCTCTCGCAGTCTCTCCCTCTCGCAGTCTCTCCCTCTCTCAGTCTCTCCCTCTCGCAGTCTCTCCCTCTCGCATTCTCTCCCTCTCGCATTCTCTCCCTCTCGCAGTCTCTCCCTCTCGCAGTCTCTCTCTATCGCAGTCTCTCTCTCTCTCGCGGTCTCCCCCCTCTCGCAGCCTCTCTCTCTCTCTCGCAGCCTCTCTCTCTCTCGCAGCCTCTCTCTCTCTCGCAGCCTCTCTCTCTCTCGCAGCCTCTCTCTCTCTCGCAGCCTCTCTCTCTCTCGCAGTCTCTCTCCCTCTCGCAGTCTCTCTCCGTCTCGCAGTCTCTCCCTCTCGCAGTCTCTCCCTCTCGCAGTCTCTCCCTCTCGCAGTCTCTCTCTCTCTCGCAGTCTCTCTCTCTCTCTCGCAGTCTCTCTCTCTCTCGCAGTCTCTCTCCCACGCAGTCTCTCTCTGTCGCAGTCTCTCCCTCTCGCAGTCTCTCTCTCTCGCAGTCTCTCACTCTCGCACTCTCTCTCTTTCGCACTCTCTCTCTCTCGCAGTCTCTCTCTCGCAGTCTCTCTCTCTCGCAGTCTCTCTCTCTCGCACTCTCTCTCTCTCGCACTCTCTCTCTCTCACAGTCTCTCTCTCTCGCAGTCTCTCTCTCTCTCGCAGTCTCTCTCTCTCGCAGTCTCTCTCTCTCGCAGTCTCTCTCTCTCGCAGTCTCTCTCTCTCCCTGTCTCTCTCTCTCACTGTCTCTCTCTCTCTCGCAGTCTCTCTCTCTCGCAGTCTGTCTCCCTCTCGCAGTCTGTCTCCCTCTCGCAGTCTGTCTCCCTCTCGCAGTCTGTCTCCCTCTCGCAGTCTGTCTCCCTCTCGCAGTCTGTCTCCCTCTCGCAGTCTGTCTCCCTCTCGCAGTCTGTCTCCCTCGCGCAGTCACTCTCCCTCGCGCAGTCACTCTCCCTCGCGCAGTCCCTCTCCCTCGCGCAGTCCCTCTCCCTCGCGCAGTCCCTCTCCCTCGCGCAGTCCCTCTCCCTCGCGCAGTCCCTCTCCCTCGCGCAGTCTCTCTCCCTCGCGCAGTCTCTCTCCCTCGCGCAGTCTCTCTCCCTCGCGCAGTGTCTCTGCCTCGCGCAGTCTCTCTCCCTCGCGCAGTCTCTCTCCCTCGCGCAGTCTCTCTCCCTCGCGCAGTCTCTCTCCCTCGCGCAGTCTCTCTCCCTCGCGCAGTCTCTCTCCCTCGCGCAGTCTCTGTCCCTCGCGCAGTCTCTCTCCCTCGCGCAGTCTCTCTCCCTCGCGCAGTCTCTCTCCCTCGCGCAGTCTCTTCCTCTTGCAGACTCTCTCTCTCGCAGTCTCTCTCTCTCGCAGTCTCTCTCCCTCTCGCAGTCTGTCTCCCTCTCGCAGTCTGTCTCCCTCTCGCAGTCTCTCTCCCTCGCGCAGTCTCTCCGTCTCGCAGACTCTCTCTCTCGCAGACTCTCTCTCTCGCAGTCTGTCTCCCTCTCGCAGTCTGTCTCCCTCTCGCAGTCTGTCTCCCTCTCGCAGTCTGTCTCCCTCTCGCAGTCTGTCTCCCTCTCGCAGTCTGTCTCCCTCTCGCAGTCTGTCTCCCTCTCGCAGTCTGTCTCCCTCTCGCAGTCTGTCTCCCTCTCGCAGTCTGTCTCCCTCTCGCAGTCTGTCTCCCTCTCGCAGTCTGTCTCCCTCTCGCAGTCTGTCTCCCTCTCGCAGTCTGTCTCCCTCTCGCAGTCTCTCTCCCTCTCGCAGTCTCTCTCCCTCTCACAGTCTCTCTCCCTCTCGCAGTCTCTCTCCCTCTCGCAGTCTCTCTCCGTCGCGCAGTCTCTCTCCCTCTCGCAGTCTCTCTCTCTCTCGCAGTCTCTCCCTCACTCAGTCTCTCTCTCTCGCAGTCTCTCTCTCTCGCAGTCTCTCTCCCTCTCGCAGTCTGTCTCCCTCTCGCAGTCTGTCTCCCTCTCGCAGTCTCTCTCTCTCTCGCAGTCTCTCCCTCTCGCAGTCTCTCTCTCTCGCAGTCTCTCCCTCTCGCAGTCTCTCTCTCTCTCGCAGTCTCTCTCTCTCGCAGTCTCTCTCGCAGTCTCTCTCTCTCGCAGTCTCTCCCTCTCGCAGTCTCTCCCTCTCGCAGTCTCTCCCTCTCGCAGTCTCTCTCTCTCTCGCAGTCTCTCCCTCTCGCAGTCTCTCTCTCTCTCGCAGTCTCTCTCTCTCTCTCGCAGTCTCTCTCCCACGCAGTCTCTCTCTGTCGCAGTCTCTCTCTGTCTCGCAGTCTCTCCCTCTCGCAGTCTCTCTCTCTCGCAGTCTCTCTCTCTCGCAGTCTCTCTCTCTCGCAGTCTCTCTCTCTCGCAGTCTCTCTCTCTCTCGCAGTCTCTCTCTCTCGCAGTCTCTCTCTCTCGCAGTCTCTCTCTCTCGCAGTCTCTCTCGCAGTCTCTCTCTCTCGCAGTCTCTCTCTCTCGCAGTCTCTCTCTCTCGCAGTCTCTCTCTCTCGCAGTCTCTCTCTCTCGCAGTCTCTCTCTCTCGCAGTCTCTCTCTCTCGCAGTCTCTCTCTCTCCCTGTCTCTCTCTCTCGCTGTCTCTCTCCCTCTCGCAGTCTGTCTCCCTCTCGCAGTCTGTCTCCCTCTCGCAGTCTGTCTCCCTCTCGCAGTCTGTCTCCCTCTCGCAGTCTGTCTCCCTCTCGCAGTCTGTCTCCCTCTCGCAGTCTGTCTCCCTCTCGCAGTCTGTCTCCCTCTCGCAGTCTGTCTCCCTCTCGCAGTCTGTCTCCCTCTCGCAGTCTGTCTCCCTCTCGCAGTCTGTCTCCCTCTCGCAGTCTGTCTCCCTCTCGCAGTCTGTCTCCCTCTCGCAGTCTGTCTCCCTCTCGCAGTCTGTCTCCCTCTCGCAGTCTGTCTCCCTCTCGCAGTCTGTCTCCCTCTCGCAGTCTGTCTCCCTCTCGCAGTCTGTCTCCCTCTCGCAGTCTGTCTCCCTCTCGCAGTCTGTCTCCCTCTCGCAGTCTGTCTCCCTCTCGCAGTCTGTCTCCCTCTCGCAGTCTGTCTCCCTCTCGCAGTCTGTCTCCCTCTCGCAGTCTGTCTCCCTCTCGCAGTCTGTCTCCCTCTCGCAGTCTGTCTCCCTCTCGCAGTCTGTCTCCCTCTCGCAGTCTGTCTCCCTCTCGCAGTCTGTCTCCCTCTCGCAGTCTCCCTCTCCCTCTCGCAGTCTCCCTCTCCCTCTCGCAGTCTCCCTCTCCCTCTCTCCCTCTCGCAGTCTCTCACCCTCTCGCAGTCTGTCTCTCTCTCGCAGTCTGTCTCTCTCTCGCAGTCTGTCTGTCTCTCGCCGTCTCTCTCCCTCTCGCAGTCTCTCTCTCGCAGTCTCTCTCTCTCGCAGTCTCTCTCTCTCGCAGTCTCTCTCTCTCTCGCAGTCTCTCTCTCTCTCGCAGTCTCTCTCTCTCGCAGTCTCTCTCCCTCTCGCAGTTTCTCTCCCTCTCGCAGTTTCTCTCTCTCGCAGTCTCTCCCTCTCGCAGTCTCTCTCTCTCTCGCAGTCTCTCTCTCTCGCCGTCTGTCTCGCAGTCTCTCTCTCTCTGCAGTCTCTCCATCTGCAGTGTCTCCCTCTCGCAGTCTCTCACTCTCGAAGTCTCTCCCTCTCGCAGTCTCTCTCTATCGCAGTCTCTCTCTCTCTCGCGGTCTCCCCCCTCTCGCAGCCTCTCTCTCTCTCGCAGCCTCTCTCTCGCAGCCTCTCTCTCTCTCGCAGTCTCTCTCCCTCTCGCAGTCTCTCTCTCTCTCACAGTCTGTCCGTCTCGCAGTCTCTCCCTCTCGCAGTCTCTCTCTCGCAGTCTCTCTCTCTCGCAGTCTCTACCTCTCGCAGTCTCTCCCTCTCGCAGTCTCTCCCTCTCGCAGTCTCTCCCTCTCGCAGTCTCTCCCTCTCGCAGTCTCTCCCTCTCGCAGTCTCTCCCTCTCGCAGTCTCTCCCTCTCGCAGTCTCTCCCTCTCGCAGTCTCTCCCTCTCGCAGTCTCTCCCTCTCGCAGTCTCTCCCTCTCGCAGTCTCTCCCTCTCGCAGTCTCTCCCTCTCGCAGTCTCTCCCTCTCGCAGTCTCTCTCTCTCTCGCAGTCTCTCTCTCTCTCTCGCAGTCTCTCTCTCTCTCGCAGTCTCTCTCCCACGCAGTCTCTCTCTGTCGCAGTCTCTCCCTCTCGCAGTCTCTCTCCCTCTCGCAGTCTCTCTCTGTCTCGCAGTCTCTCCCTCTCGCAGTCTCTCTCTCTCGCAGTCTCTCTCTCTCGCACTCTCTCTCTCTCGCACTCTCTCTCTCTCGCAGTCTCTCTCTCTCGCAGTCTCTCTCGCAGTCTCTCTCTCTCGCACTCTCTCTCTCTCGCACTCTCTCTCTCTCACAGTTTCTCTCTCTCGCAGTCTCTCTCTCTCTCGCAGTCTCTCTCTCTCGCAGTCTCTCTCTCTCGCAGTCTCTCTCTCTCGCAGTCTCTCTCTCTCCCTGTCTCTCTCTCTCGCTGTCTCTCTCTCTCTCTCGCAGTCTCTCTCTCTCGCAGTCTGTCTCCCTCTCGCAGTCTGTCTCCCTCTCGCAGTCTGTCTCCCTCTCGCAGTCTGTCTCCCTCTCGCAGTCTGTCTCCCTCTCGCAGTCTGTCTCCCTCTCGCAGTCTGTCTCCCTCTCGCAGTCTGTCTCCCTCTCGCAGTCTGTCTCCCTCTCGCAGTCTCTCTCCCTCGCGCAGTCACTCTCCCTCGCGCAGTCCCTCTCCCTCGCGCAGTCCCTCTCCCTCGCGCAGTCCCTCTCCCTCGCGCAGTCCCTCTCCCTCGCGCAGTCCCTCTCCCTCGCGCAGTCTCTCTCCCTCGCGCAGTCTCTCTCCCTCGCGCAGTCTCTCTCCCTCGCGCAGTGTCTCTGCCTCGCGCAGTCTCTCTCCCTCGCGCAGTCTCTCTCCCTCGCGCAGTCTCTCTCCCTCGCGCAGTCTCTCTCCCTCGCGCAGTCTCTCTCCCTCGCGCAGTCTCTCTCCCTCGCGCAGTCTCTCTCCCTCGCGCAGTCTCTGTCCCTCGCGCAGTCTCTCTCCCTCGCGCAGTCTCTCTCCCTCGCGCAGTCTCTCTCCCTCGCGCAGTCTCTCTCCCTCGCGCAGTCTCTTCCTCTTGCAGACTCTCTCTCTCGCAGTCTCTCTCTCTCGCAGTCTCTCTCCCTCTCGCAGTCTGTCTCCCTCTCGCAGTCTGTCTCCCTCTCGCAGTCTCTCTCCCTCGCGCAGTCTCTCCCTCTCGCAGACTCTCTCTCTCGCAGACTCTCTCTCTCGCAGTCTGTCTCCCTCTCGCAGTCTGTCTCCCTCTCGCAGTCTGTCTCCCTCTCGCAGTCTGTCTCCCTCTCGCAGTCTGTCTCCCTCTCGCAGTCTGTCTCCCTCTCGCAGTCTGTCTCCCTCTCGCAGTCTGTCTCCCTCTCGCAGTCTGTCTCCCTCTCGCAGTCTGTCTCCCTCTCGCAGTCTGTCTCCCTCTCGCAGTCTGTCTCCCTCTCGCAGTCTGTCTCCCTCTCGCAGTCTGTCTCCCTCTCGCAGTCTGTCTCCCTCTCGCAGTCTGTCTCCCTCTCGCAGTCTGTCTCCCTCTCGCAGTCTGTCTCCCTCTCGCAGTCTCTCTCCCTCTCGCAGTCTCTCTCCCTCAAGCAGTCTCTCTCCCTCTCGCAGTCTCTCTCCCTCTCGCAGTCTCTCTCCCTCTCGCAGTCTCTCTCCCTCTCGCAGTCTCTCTCCGTCGCGCAGTCTCTCTCCCTCTCGCAGTCTCTCTCTCTCTCGCAGTCTCTCCCTCACTCAGTCTCTCTCTCTCGCAGTCTCTCTCTCTCGCAGTCTCTCTCTCTCTCGCAGTCTCTCTCTCTCTCGCAGTCTGTCTCTCTCTCGCAGTCTCTCTCTCTCTCGCAGTCTCTCTCCCTCTCGCAGTCTCTCTCCCTCTTGCAGTCTCTCTCCCTCTCGCAGTTTCTCTCCCTCGCAGTCTCTCCCTCTCGCAGTCTGTCCCTCTCGCAGTCTGTCTCGCAGTCTCTCTCCCTCTGCAGTCTCTCCCTCTGCAGTCTCTCCCTCTGCAGTCTCTCCCTCTGCAGTCTTTCCCTCTCGCAGTCTCTCACTCTCGCAGTCTCTCCCTCTCGCAGTCTCTCCCTCTCGCAGTCTCTCCCTCTCGCAGCCTCTCCCTCTCGCAGCCTCTCCCTCTCGCAGTCTCTCCCTCTCGCAGTCTCTCCCTCTCGCAGTCTCTCCCTCTCGCAGTCTCTCCCTCTCGCAGTCTCTCCCTCTCGCAGTCTCTCCCTCTCGCAGTCTCTCCCTCTCGCAGTCTCTCCCTCTCGCAGTCTCTCCCTCTCGCAGTCTCTCCCTCTCGCAGTCTCTCCCTCTCGCAGTCTCTCCCTCTCTCAGTCTCTCCCTCTCGCAGTCTCTCCCTCTCGCATTCTCTCCCTCTCGCAGTCTCTCCCTCTCGCAGTCTCTCTCTATCGCGGTCTCTCTCTCTCTCGCGGTCTCCCCCCTCTCGCAGCCTCTCTCTCTCTCTCGCAGCCTCTCTCTCTCTCGCAGCCTCTCTCTCTCTCGCAGCCTCTCTCTCTCTCGCAGCCTCTCTCTCTCTCGCAGTCTCTCTCCCTCTCGCAGTCTCTCTCCCTCTCGCAGTCTCTCCCTCTCGCAGTCTCTCCCTCTCGCAGTCTCTCCCTCTCGCAGTCTCTCTCTCTCTCGCAGTCTCTCTCTCTCTCTCGCAGTCTCTCTCTCTCTCGCAGTCTCTCTCCCACGCAGTCTCTCTCTGTCGCAGTCTCTCCCTCTCGCAGTCTCTCTCTCTCGCAGTCTCTCACTCTCGCACTCTCTCTCTTTCGCACTCTCTCTCTCTCGCAGTCTCTCTCTCTCGCAGTCTCTCTCTCTCGCAGTCTCTCTCTCTCGCACTCTCTCTCTCTCGCACTCTCTCTCTCTCACAGTCTCTCTCTCTCGCAGTCTCTCTCTCTCTCGCAGTCTCTCTCTCTCGCAGTCTCTCTCTCTCGCAGTCTCTCTCTCTCGCAGTCTCTCTCTCTCCCTGTCTCTCTCTCGCACTGTCTCTCTCTCTCTCGCAGTCTCTCTCTCTCGCAGTCTGTCTCCCTCTCGCAGTCTGTCTCCCTCTCGCAGTCTGTCTCCCTCTCGCAGTCTGTCTCCCTCTCGCAGTCTGTCTCCCTCTCGCAGTCTGTCTCCCTCTCGCAGTCTGTCTCCCTCTCGCAGTCTGTCTCCCTCTCGCAGTCTGTCTCCCTCTCGCAGTCTGTCTCCCTCTCGCAGTCTGTCTCCCTCGCGCAGTCTGTCTCCCTCGCGCAGTCACTCTCCCTCGCGCAGTCACTCTCCCTCGCGCAGTCCCTCTCCCTCGCGCAGTCCCTCTCCCTCGCGCAGTCCCTCTCCCTCGCGCAGTCCCTCTCCCTCGCGCAGTCCCTCTCCCTCGCGCAGTCTCTCTCCCTCGCGCAGTCTCTCTCCCTCGCGCAGTCTCTCTCCCTCGCGCAGTGTCTCTGCCTCGCGCAGTCTCTCTCCCTCGCGCAGTCTCTCTCCCTCGCGCAGTCTCTCTCCCTCGCGCAGTCTCTCTCCCTCGCGCAGTCTCTCTCCCTCGCGCAGTCTCTCTCCCTCGCGCAGTCTCTCTCCCTCGCGCAGTCTCTCTCCCTCGCGCAGTCTCTCTCCCTCGCGCAGTCTCTCTCCCTCGCGCAGTCTCTTCCTCTTGCAGACTCTCTCTCTCGCAGTCTCTCTCTCTCGCAGTCTCTCTCCCTCTCGCAGTCTGTCTCCCTCTCGCAGTCTGTCTCCCTCTCGCAGTCTCTCTCCCTCGCGCAGTCTCTCCGTCTCGCAGACTCTCTCTCTCGCAGACTCTCTCTCTCGCAGTCTGTCTCCCTCTCGCAGTCTGTCTCCCTCTCGCAGTCTGTCTCCCTCTCGCAGTCTGTCTCCCTCTCGCAGTCTGTCTCCCTCTCGCAGTCTGTCCCCCTCTCGCAGTCTGTCTCCCTCTCGCAGTCTGTCTCCCTCTCGCAGTCTGTCTCCCTCTCGCAGTCTGTCTCCCTCTCGCAGTCTGTCTCCCTCTCGCAGTCTGTCTCCCTCTCGCAGTCTGTCTCCCTCTCGCAGTCTGTCTCCCTCTCGCAGTCTCTCTCCCTCTCGCAGTCTCTCTCCCTCTCACAGTCTCTCTCCCTCTCGCAGTCTCTCTCCCTCTCGCAGTCTCTCTCCGTCGCGCAGTCTCTCTCCCTCTCGCAGTCTCTCTCTCTCTCGCAGTCTCTCCCTCACTCAGTCTCTCTCTCTCGCAGTCTCTCTCTCTCGCAGTCTCTCTCTCTTTCGCAGTCTCTCTCTCTCGCAGTCTCTCTCTCTCTCGCAGTCTCTCTCTCTCTCGCAGTCTGTCTCTCTCTCGCAGTCTCTCTCTCTCTCGCAGTCTCTCTCCCTCTCGCAGTCTCTCTCCCTCTCGCAGTCTCTCTCCCTCTCGCAGTTTCTCTCCCTCGCAGTCTCTCCCTCTCGCAGTCTGTCCCTCTCGCAGTCTGTCTCGCAGTCTCTCTCCCTCTGCAGTCTCTCCCTCTGCAGTCTCTCCCTCTGCAGTCTCTCCCTCTGCAGTCTTTCCCTCTCGCAGTCTCTCACTCTCGCAGTCTCTCCCTCTCGCAGTCTCTCCCTCTCGCAGTCTCTCCCTCTCGCAGCCTCTCCCTCTCGCAGCCTCTCCCTCTCGCAGTCTCTCCCTCTCGCAGTCTATCCCTCTCGCAGTCTCTCCCTCTCGCAGTCTCTCCCTCTCGCAGTCTCTCCCTCTCGCAGTCTCTCCCTCTCGCAGTCTCTCCCTCTCGCAGTCTCTCCCTCTCGCAGTCTCTCCCTCTCGCAGTCTCTCCCTCTCTCAGTCTCTCCCTCTCGCAGTCTCTCCCTCTCGCAGTCTCTCCCTCTCGCAGTCTCTCCCTCTCGCAGTCTCTCTCTATCGCGGTCTCTCTCTCTCTCGCGGTCTCCCCCCTCTCGCAGCCTCTCTCTCTCTCTCGCAGCCTCTCTCTCTCTCGCAGCCTCTCTCTCTCTCGCAGCCTCTCTCTCTCTCGCAGCCTCTCTCTCTCTCGCAGTCTCTCTCCCTCTCGCAGTCTCTCTCTCTCTCGCAGTCTGTCCCTCTCGCAGTCTCTCCCTTTCGCAGTCTCTCTCTCTCTCGCAGTCTCTCCCTCTCGCAGTCTCTCTCTCGCAGTCTCTCTCTCTCGCAGTCTCTACCTCTCGCAGTCTCTCCCTCTCGCAGTCTCTCCCTCTCCCATTCTCTCCCTCGCGCAGTCTCTCTACCTCGCGCAGTCTCTCTCCCTCGCGCAGTCTCTCTGCCTCGCGCAGTCTCTCTCCCTCGCGCAGTCTCTCTCCCTCGCGCAGTCTCTCTCCCTCGCGCAGTCTCTCTCCCTCGCGCTGTCTCTCTCCCTCGCGCAGTCTCTCTCCCTCGCGCAGTCACTCTCCCTCGCGCAGTCCCTCTCCCTCGCGCAGTCTCTCTCCCTCGCGCAGTGTCTCTGCCTCGCGCAGTGTCTCTGCCTCGCGCAGTCTCTCTCCCTCGCGCAGTCTCTCTCCCTCGCGCTGTCTCTCTCCCTCGCGCAGTCTCTCTCCCTCGCGCAGTCTCTCCCTCTCGCAGACTCTCTCTCTCGCAGTCTCTCTCTCTCGCAGTCTGTCTCCATCTCGCAGTCTGTCTCCCTCTCGCAGTCTGTCTACCTCTCACAGTCTGTCTCCCTCTCGCAGTCTGTCTCCCTCTCGCAGTCTGTCTCCCTCTCGCAGTCTGTCTCCCTCTCGCAGTCTGTCTCCCTCTCGCAGTCTGTCTCCTTCTCGCAGTCTCTCTCCCTCTCGCAGTCTCTGTACCTCGCGCAGTCTCTCTCCCTCGCGCAGTCTCTCTGCCTCGCGCAGTCTCTCTCCCTCGCGCAGTCTCTCTCCCTCGCGCAGTCTCTCTCCCTCGCGCAGTCTCTCTCCCTCGCGCAGTCTCTCTCCCTCGCGCAGTCTCTCTCCCTCGCGCAGTCTCTCTCCCTCGCGCAGTCCCTCTCCCTCGCGCAGTCCCTCTCCCTCGCGCAGTCCCTCTCCCTCGCGCAGTCTCTCTCCCTCGCGCAGTCTCTCTCCCTCGCGCAGTCTCTCTCCCTCGCGCAGTCTCTCTCCCTCGCGCAGTGTCTCTGCCTCGCGCAGTTTCTCTGCCTCGCGCAGTTTCTCTCCCTCGCGCAGTCTCTCTCCCTCGCGCAGTCTCTCTCCCTCGCGCAGTCTCTCTCCCTCGCGCAGTCTCTCTCCCTCGCGCAGTCTCTCTCCCTCGCGCAGTCTCTCTCCCTCGCGCAGTCTCTCTCCCTCGCGCAGTCTCTCTCCCTCGCGCAGTCTCTCTCCCTCGCGCAGTCTCTCTCCCTCGCGCAGTCTGTCTCCCTCGCGCAGTCTCTCTCCCTCGCGCAGTCTCTCTCCCTCGCGCAGTCTCTCTCCCTCGCGCAGTCTCTCTCCCTCGCGCAGTCTCTCTCCCTCGCGCAGTCTCTCTCCCTCGCGCAGTCTCTCCCTCTCGCAGACTCTCTCTCTCGCAGTCTCTCTCTCTCGCAGTCTCTCCCTCTCGCAGTCTGTCTCCCTCTCGCAGTCTGTCTCCCTCTCGCAGTCTGTCTCCCTCTCGCAGTCTCTCTCCCTCGCGCAGTCTCTCCCTCTCGCAGACTCTCTCTCTCGCAGTCTCTCCCTCTCGCAGACTGTCTCCCTCTCGCAGCCTCTCCCTCTCGCAGCCTCTCCCTCTCGCAGCCTCTCCCTCTCGCAGTCTCTCCCTCTCGCAGTCTCTCCCTCTCGCAGTCTCTCCCTCTCGCAGTCTCTCCCTCTCGCAGTCTCTCCCTCTCGCAGTCTCTCCCTCTCGCAGTCTCTCCCTCTCGCAGTCTCTCCCTCTCGCAGTCTCTCCCTCTCGCAGTCTCTCCCTCTCGCAGTCTCTCTCTATCGCAGTCTCTCTCTCTCTCGCGGTCTCCCCCCTCTCGCAGCCTCTCTCTCTCTCTCGCAGCCTCTCTCTCTCTCGCAGCCTCTCTCTCTCTCGCAGTCTCTCTCCCTCTCGCAGTCTCTCTCTCTCTCGCAGTCTCTCCCTTTCGCAGTCTCTCTCTCTCGCAGTCTCTCCCTCTCGCAGTCTCTCCCTCTCTCAGTCTCTCCCTCTCGCAGTCTCTCCCTCTCGCAGTCTCTCCCTCTCGCATTCTCTCCCTCTCGCAGTCTGTCTCCCTCTCGCAGTCTGTCTCCCTCTCGCAGTCTGTCTCCCTCTCGCAGTCTGTCTCCCTCTCGCAGTCTGTCTCCCTCTCGCAGTCTGTCTCCCTCTCGCAGTCTGTCTCCCTCTCGCAGTCTGTCTCCCTCTCGCAGTCTCTCTCACTCTCGCAGTCTCTCTCCCTCTCGCAGTCTCTCTCCCTCTCGCAGTCTGTCTCCCTCTCGCAGTCTGTCTCCCTCTCGCAGTCTGTCTCCCTCTCGCAGTCTGTCTCCCTCTCGCAGTCTCTCTCCCTCTCGCAGTCTGTCTCCCTCTCGCAGTCTGTCTCCCTCTCGCAGTCTGTCTCCCTCTCGCAGTCTGTCTCCCTCTCGCAGTCTCCCTCTCCCTCTCTCCCTCTCGCAGTCTCTCTCCCTCTCGCAGTCTGTCTCTCTCTCGCAGTCTGTCTCTCTCTCGCAGTCTGTCTGTCTCTCGCCGTCTCTCTCCCTCTCGCAGTCTCTCTCTCTCGCAGTCTCTCTCTCTCGCAGTCTCTCTCTCTCGCAGTCTCTCTCTCTCTCGCAGTCTCTCTCTCTCTCGCAGTCTCTCTCTCTCGCAGTCTCTCTCCCTCTCGCAGTTTCTCTCCCTCTCGCAGTTTCTCTCTCTCGCAGTCTCTCCCTCTCGCAGTCTTTCTCTCTCTCGCAGTCTCTCTCTCTCGCCGTCTGTCTCGCAGTCTCTCTCTCTCTGCAGTCTCTCCATCTGCAGTCTCTCCCTCTCGCAGTCTCTCACTCTCGAAGTCTCTCCCTCTCGCAGTCTCTCTCTATCGCAGTCTCTCTCTCTCTCGCGGTCTCCCCCCTCTCGCAGCCTCTCTCTCTCTCGCAGCCTCTCTCTCTCTCGCAGCCTCTCTCTCTCTCGCAGTCTCTCTCCCTCTCGCAGTCTCTCTCTCTCTCGCAGTCTGTCCCTCTCGCAGTCTCTCCCTTTCGCAGTCTCTCTCTCTCTCGCAGTCTCTCCCTCTCGCAGTCTCTCTCTCGCAGTCTCTCTCTCTCGCAGTCTCTACCTCTCGCAGTCTCTCCCTCTCGCAGTCTCTCCCTCTCCCAGTCTCTCCCTCTCGCAGTCTCTCCCTCTCGCAGTCTCTCCCTCTCGCAGTCTCTCCCTCTCGCAGTCTCACCCTCTCGCAGTCTCTCCCTCTCGCAGTCTCTCCCTCTCGCAGTCTCTCCCTCTCTCAGTCTCTCCCTCTCGCAGTCTCTCCCTCTCGCAGTCTCTCCCTCTCGCAGTCTGTCTCCCTCTCGCAGTCTGTCTCCCTCTCGCAATCTGTCTCCATCTCGCAGTCTCTCTCCCTCTCGCAGTCTGTCTCCCTCTCGCAGTCTGTCTCCCTCTCGCAGTCTCTCTCTCTCTCGCAGTCTCTCTCTCTCTCGCAGTCTCTCCCTCTCGCAGTCTCTCTCTCTCGCAGTCTCTCTCTCTCGCAGTCTCTCTCTCTCGCACTCTCTCTCTCTCGCAGTCTCTCTCGCAGTCTCTCTCTCTCGCAGTCTCTCCCTCTCGCAGTCTCTCCCTCTCGCAGTCTCTCCCTCTCGCAGTCTCTCTCTCTCTCGCAGTCTCTCTCTCTCTCTCGCAGTCTCTCTCTCGCAGTCTCTCTCCCACGCAGTCTCTCTCTGTCGCAGTCTCTCCCTCTCGCAGTCTCTCTCCCTCTCGCAGTCTCTCTCTGTCTCGCAGTCTCTCCCTCTCGCAGTCTCTCTCTCTCGCAGTCTCTCTCTCTCGCAGTCTCTCTCTCTCGCAGTCTCTCTCTCTCGCAGTCTCTCTCTCTCGCAGTCTCTCTCTCTCGCAGTCTCTCTCTCTCGCAGTCTCTCTCTCTCTCGCAGTCTCTCTCTCTCGCAGTCTCTCTCTCTCGCAGTCTCTCTCTCTCGCAGTCTCTCTCGCAGTCTCTCTCTCTCGCAGTCTCTCTCTCTCGCAGTCTCTCTCTCTCGCAGTCTCCCTCTCTCGCAGTCTCTCTCTCTCGCAGTCTCTCTCTCTCGCAGTCTCTACCTCTCGCAGTCTCTCCCTCTCGCAGTCTCTCCCTCTCCCAGTCTCTCCCTCTCGCAGTCTCTCCCTCTCGCAGTCTCTCCCTCTCGCAGTCTCTCCCTCTCGCAGTCTCACCCTCTCGCAGTCTCTCCCTCTCGCAGTCTCTCCCTCTCGCAGTCTCTCCCTCTCTCAGTCTCTCCCTCTCGCAGTCTCTCCCTCTCGCAGTCTCTCCCTCTCGCAGTCTGTCTCCCTCTCGCAGTCTTTCTCCCTCTCGCAATCTGTCTCCATCTCGCAGTCTCTCTCCCTCTCGCAGTCTGTCTCCCTCTCGCAGTCTGTCTCCCTCTCGCAGTCTCTCTCTCTCTCGCAGTCTCTCCCTCTCGCAGTCTCTCTCTCTCGCAGTCTCTCTCTCTCGCAGTCTCTCTCTCTCGCACTCTCTCTCTCTCGCAGTCTCTCTCGCAGTCTCTCTCTCTCGCAGTCTCTCCCTCTCGCAGTCTCTCCCTCTCGCAGTCTCTCCCTCTCGCAGTCTCTCTCTCTCTCGCAGTCTCTCTCTCTCTCTCGCAGTCTCTCTCCCACGCAGTCTCTCTCTGTCGCAGTCTCTCCCTCTCGCAGTCTCTCTCCCTCTCGCAGTCTCTCTCTGTCTCGCAGTCTCTCCCTCTCGCAGTCTCTCTCTCTCGCAGTCTCTCTCTCTCGCAGTCTCTCTCTCTCGCAGTCTCTCTCTCTCGCAGTCTCTCTCTCTCGCAGTCTCTCTCTCTCTCGCAGTCTCTCTCTCTCGCAGTCTCTCTCTCTCGCAGTCTCTCTCTCTCGCAGTCTCTCTCGCAGTCTCTCTCTCTCGCAGTCTCTCTCTCTCGCAGTCTCTCTCTCTCGCAGTCTCTCTCTCTCGCAGTCTCTCTCTCTCGCAGTCTCTCTCTCTCGCAGTCTCTCTCTCTCTCGCAGTCTCTCTCTCTCTCGCAGTCTCTCTCTCTCGCAGTCTCTCTCTCTCGCAGTCTCTCTCTCTCGCAGTCTCTCTCTCTCGCAGTCTCTCTCTCTCGCAGTCTCTCTCTCTCGCGTCTCTCTCTCTCGCTGTCTCTCTCCCTCTCGCAGTCTGTCTCCCTCTCGCAGTCTGTCTCCCTCTCGCAGTCTGTCTCCCTCTCGCAGTCTGTCTCCCTCTCGCAGTCTGTCTCCCTCTCGCAGTCTGTCTCCCTCTCGCAGTCTGTCTCCCTCTCGCAGTCTGTCTCCCTCTCGCAGTCTGTCTCCCTCTCGCAGTCTGTCTCCCTCTCGCAGTCTGTCTCCCTCTCGCAGTCTGTCTCCCTCTCGCAGTCTGTCTCCCTCTCGCAGTCTGTCTCCCTCTCGCAGTCTGTCTCCCTCTCGCAGTCTGTCTCCCTCTCGCAGTCTGTCTCCCTCTCGCAGTCTGTCTCCCTCTCGCAGTCTGTCTCCCTCTCGCAGTCTGTCTCCCTCTCGCAGTCTGTCTCCCTCTCGCAGTCTGTCTCCCTCTCGCAGTCTGTCTCCCTCTCGCAGTCTGTCTCCCTCTCGCAGTCTGTCTCCCTCTCGCAGTCTGTCTCCCTCTCGCAGTCTGTCTCCCTCTCGCAGTCTGTCTCCCTCTCGCAGTCTGTCTCCCTCTCGCAGTCTGTCTCCCTCTCGCAGTCTGTCTCCCTCTCGCAGTCTGTCTCCCTCTCGCAGTCTGTCTCCCTCTCGCAGTCTGTCTCCCTCTCGCAGTCTGTCTCCCTCTCGCAGTCTGTCTCCCTCTCGCAGTCTGTCTCCCTCTCGCAGTCTGTCTCCCTCTCGCAGTCTCCCTCTCCCTCTCGCAGTCTCCCTCTCCCTCTCTCCCTCTCGCAGTCTCTCTCCCTCTCGCAGTCTGTCTCTCTCTCGCAGTCTGTCTCTCTCTCGCAGTCTGTCTGTCTCTCGCCGTCTCTCTCCCTCTCGCAGTCTCTCTCTCTCGCAGTCTCTCTCTCTCGCAGTCTCTCTCTCTCGCAGTCTCTCTCTCTCTCGCAGTCTCTCTCTCTCTCGCAGTCTCTCTCTCTCGCAGTCTCTCTCCCTCTCGCAGTCTCTCTCCCTCTCGCAGTCTGTCTCTCTCTCGCAGTCTGTCTCTCTCTCGCAGTCTGTCTGTCTCTCGCCGTCTCTCTCCCTCTCGCAGTCTCTCTCTCTCGCAGTCTCTCTCTCTCGCAGTCTCTCTCTCTCGCAGTCTCTCTCTCTCTCGCAGTCTCTCTCTCTCTCGCAGTCTCTCTCTCTCGCAGTCTCTCTCCCTCTCGCAGTTTCTCTCCCTCTCGCAGTTTCTCTCTCTCGCAGTCTCTCCCTCTCGCAGTCTCTCTCTCTCTCGCAGTCTCTCTCTCTCGCCGTCTGTCTCGCAGTCTCTCTCTCTCTGCAGTCTCTCCATCTGCAGTGTCTCCCTCTCGCAGTCTCTCACTCTCGAAGTCTCTCCCTCTCGCAGTCTCTCTCTATCGCAGTCTCTCTCTCTCTCGCGGTCTCCCCCCTCTCGCAGCCTCTCTCTCTCTCGCAGCCTCTCTCTCGCAGCCTCTCTCTCTCTCGCAGTCTCTCTCCCTCTCGCAGTCTCTCTCTCGCAGTCTCTCTCTCTCGCAGTCTCTACCTCTCGCAGTCTCTCCCTCTCGCAGTCTCTCTCTCGCAGTCTCTCTCTCTCGCAGTCTCTACCTCTCGCAGTCTCTCCCTCTCGCAGTCTCTCCCTCTCGCAGTCTCTCCCTCTCGCAGTCTCTCCCTCTCGCAGTCTCTCCCTCTCGCAGTCTCTCCCTCTCGCAGTCTCTCCCTCTCGCAGTCTCTCCCTCTCGCAGTCTCTCCCTCTCGCAGTCTCTCCCTCTCGCAGTCTCTCTCTCTCTCGCAGTCTCTCTCTCTCTCTCGCAGTCTCTCTCTCTCTCGCAGTCTCTCTCCCACGCAGTCTCTCTCTGTCGCAGTCTCTCCCTCTCGCAGTCTCTCTCCCTCTCGCAATCTCTCTCTGTCTCGCAGTCTCTCCCTCTCGCAGTCTCTCTCTCTCGCAGTCTCTCTCTCTCGCACTCTCTCTCTCTCGCACTCTCTCTCTCTCGCAGTCTCTCTCTCTCGCAGTCTCTCTCGCAGTCTCTCTCTCTCGCACTCTCTCTCTCTCGCACTCTCTCTCTCTCACAGTTTCTCTCTCTCGCAGTCTCTCTCTCTCTCGCAGTCTCTCTCTCTCGCAGTCTCTCTCTCTCGCAGTCTCTCTCTCTCCCTGTCTCTCTCTCTCGCTGTCTCTCTCTCTCTCTCGCAGTCTCTCTCTCTCGCAGTCTGTCTCCCTCTCGCAGTCTGTCTCCCTCTCGCAGTCTGTCTCCCTCTCGCAGTCTGTCTCCCTCTCGCAGTCTGTCTCCCTCTCGCAGTCTGTCTCCCTCTCGCAGTCTGTCTCCCTCTCGCAGTCTGTCTCCCTCTCGCAGTCTCTCTCCCTCGCGCAGTCACTCTCCCTCGCGCAGTCCCTCTCCCTCGCGCAGTCCCTCTCCCTCGCGCAGTCCCTCTCCCTCGCGCAGTCCCTCTCCCTCGCGCAGTCCCTCTCCCTCGCGCAGTCTCTCTCCCTCGCGCAGTCTCTCTCCCTCGCGCAGTCTCTCTCCCTCGCGCAGTCTCTCTCCCTCGCGCAGTGTCTCTGCCTCGCGCAGTCTCTCTCCCTCGCGCAGTCTCTCTCCCTCGCGCAGTCTCTCTCCCTCGCGCAGTCTCTCTCCCTCGCGCAGTCTCTCTCCCTCGCGCAGTCTCTCTCCCTCGCGCAGTCTCTCTCCCTCGCGCAGTCTCTGTCCCTCGCGCAGTCTCTCTCCCTCGCGCAGTCTCTCTCCCTCGCGCAGTCTCTTCCTCTTGCAGACTCTCTCTCTCGCAGTCTCTCTCTCTCGCAGTCTCTCTCCCTCTCGCAGTCTGTCTCCCTCTCGCAGTCTGTCTCCCTCTCGCAGTCTCTCTCCCTCGCGCAGTCTCTCCCTCTCGCAGACTCTCTCTCTCGCAGACTCTCTCTCTCGCAGTCTGTCTCCCTCTCGCAGTCTGTCTCCCTCTCGCAGTCTGTCTCCCTCTCGCAGTCTGTCTCCCTCTCGCAGTCTGTCTCCCTCTCGCAGTCTGTCTCCCTCTCGCAGTCTGTCTCCCTCTCGCAGTCTGTCTCCCTCTCGCAGTCTGTCTCCCTCTCGCAGTCTGTCTCCCTCTCGCAGTCTGTCTCCCTCTCGCAGTCTGTCTCCCTCTCGCAGTCTGTCTCCCTCTCGCAGTCTGTCTCCCTCTCGCAGTCTG
The DNA here is from genome assembly GCF_964213995.1 of Mustelus asterias. Lineage (NCBI taxonomy): Eukaryota > Metazoa > Chordata > Chondrichthyes > Carcharhiniformes > Triakidae > Mustelus > Mustelus asterias. The sequence goes on from NW_027590923.1 coordinate 134,751, forward strand.
TCTCCCTCTCGCAGTCTGTCTCCCTCTCGCAGTCTGTCTCCCTCTCGCAGTCTCTCTCCCTCTCGCAGTCTCTCTCCCTCTCGCAGTCTCTCTCCCTCTCGCAGTCTCTCTCCCTCTCGCAGTCTCTCTCCCTCTCGCAGTCTCTCTCCCTCTCGCAGTCTCTCTCCGTCGCGCAGTCTCTCTCCCTCTCGCAGTCTCTCTCTCTCTCGCAGTCTCTCCCTCACTCAGTCTCTCTCTCTCGCAGTCTCTCTCTCTCGCAGTCTCTCTCTCTCTCGCAGTCTCTCTCTCTCTCGCAGTCTGTCTCTCTCTCGCAGTCTCTCTCTCTCTCGCAGTCTCTCTCCCTCTCGCAGTCTCTCTCCCTCTCGCAGTCTCTCTCCCTCTCGCAGTTTCTCTCCCTCGCAGTCTCTCCCTCTCGCAGTCTGTCCCTCTCGCAGTCTGTCTCGCAGTCTCTCTCCCTCTGCAGTCTCTCCCTCTGCAGTCTCTCCCTCTGCAGTCTCTCCCTCTGCAGTCTTTCCCTCTCGCAGTCTCTCACTCTCGCAGTCTCTCCCTCTCGCAGTCTCTCCCTCTCGCAGTCTCTCCCTCTCGCAGTCTCTCCCTCTCGCAGCCTCTCCCTCTCGCAGCCTCTCCCTCTCGCAGTCTCTCCCTCTCGCAGTCTCTCCCTCTCGCAGTCTCTCCCTCTCGCAGTCTCTCCCTCTCGCAGTCTCTCCCTCTCGCAGTCTCTCCCTCTCGCAGTCTCTCCCTCTCGCAGTCTCTCCCTCTCGCAGTCTCTCCCTCTCGCAGTCTCTCCCTCTCGCAGTCTCTCCCTCTCGCAGTCTCTCCCTCTCGCAGTCTCTCCCTCTCGCAGTCTCTCCCTCTCGCAGTCTCTCCCTCTCGCAGTCTCTCCCTCTCTCAGTCTCTCCCTCTCGCAGTCTCTCCCTCTCGCATTCTCTCCCTCTCGCAGTCTCTCCCTCTCGCAGTCTCTCTCTATCGCAGTCTCTCTCTCTCTCGCGGTCTCCCCCCTCTCGCAGCCTCTCTCTCTCGCAGCCTCTCTCTCTCTCGCAGCCTCTCTCTCTCTCGCAGCCTCTCTCTCTCTCGCAGCCTCTCTCTCTCTCGCAGTCTCTCTCCCTCTCGCAGTCTCTCTCCCTCTCGCAGTCTCTCCCTCTCGCAGTCTCTCCCTCTCGCAGTCTCTCCCTCTCGCAGTCTCTCTCTCTCTCGCAGTCTCTCTCTCTCTCTCGCAGTCTCTCTCTCTCTCGCAGTCTCTCTCCCACGCAGTCTCTCTCTGTCGCAGTCTCTCCCTCTCGCAGTCTCTCTCTCTCGCAGTCTCTCTCTCTCGCACTCTCTCTCTTTCGCACTCTCTCTCTCTCGCAGTCTCTCTCTCTCGCAGTCTCTCTCTCTCGCAGTCTCTCTCTCTCGCACTCTCTCTCTCTCGCACTCTCTCTCTCTCACAGTCTCTCTCTCTCGCAGTCTCTCTCTCTCTCGCAGTCTCTCTCTCTCGCAGTCTCTCTCTCTCGCAGTCTCTCTCTCTCGCAGTCTCTCTCTCTCCCTGTCTCTCTCTCTCGCTGTCTCTCTCTCTCTCGCAGTCTCTCTCTCTCGCAGTCTGTCTCCCTCTCGCAGTCTGTCTCCCTCTCGCAGTCTGTCTCCCTCTCGCAGTCTGTCTCCCTCTCGCAGTCTGTCTCCCTCTCGCAGTCTGTCTCCCTCTCGCAGTCTGTCTCCCTCTCGCAGTCTGTCTCCCTCGCGCAGTCACTCTCCCTCGCGCAGTCACTCTCCCTCGCGCAGTCCCTCTCCCTCGCGCAGTCCCTCTCCCTCGCGCAGTCCCTCTCCCTCGCGCAGTCCCTCTCCCTCGCGCAGTCCCTCTCCCTCGCGCAGTCTCTCTCCCTCGCGCAGTCTCTCTCCCTCGCGCAGTCTCTCTCCCTCGCGCAGTCTCTCTCCCTCGCGCAGTGTCTCTGCCTCGCGCAGTCTCTCTCCCTCGCGCAGTCTCTCTCCCTCGCGCAGTCTCTCTCCCTCGCGCAGTCTCTCTCCCTCGCGCAGTCTCTCTCCCTCGCGCAGTCTCTGTCCCTCGCGCAGTCTCTCTCCCTCGCGCAGTCTCTCTCCCTCGCGCAGTCTCTCTCCCTCGCGCAGTCTCTTCCTCTTGCAGACTCTCTCTCTCGCAGTCTCTCTCTCTCGCAGTCTCTCTCCCTCTCGCAGTCGGTCTCCCTCTCGCAGTCTGTCTCCCTCTCGCAGTCTCTCTCCCTCGCGCAGTCTCTCCGTCTCGCAGACTCTCTCTCTCGCAGTCTGTCTCCCTCTCGCAGTCTGTCTCCCTCTCGCAGTCTGTCTCCCTCTCGCAGTCTGTCTCCCTCTCGCAGTCTGTCTCCCTCTCGCAGTCTGTCTCCCTCTCGCAGTCTGTCTCCCTCTCGCAGTCTGTCTCCCTCTCGCAGTCTGTCTCCCTCTCGCAGTCTGTCTCCCTCTCGCAGTCTGTCTCCCTCTCGCAGTCTGTCTCCCTCTCGCAGTCTGTCTCCCTCTCGCAGTCTCTCTCCCTCTCGCAGTCTCTCTCCCTCTCACAGTCTCTCTCCCTCTCGCAGTCTCTCTCCCTCTCGCAGTCTCTCTCCGTCGCGCAGTCTCTCTCCCTCTCGCAGTCTCTCTCTCTCTCGCAGTCTCTCCCTCACTCAGTCTCTCTCTCTCGCAGTCTCTCTCTCTCGCAGTCTCTCTCTCTTTCGCAGTCTCTCTCTCTCGCAGTCTCTCTCTCTCTCGCAGTCTCTCTCTCTCTCGCAGTCTGTCTCTCTCTCGCAGTCTCTCTCTCTCTCGCGGTCTCCCCCCTCTCGCAGCCTCTCTCTCTCTCGCAGCCTCTCTCTCGCAGCCTCTCTCTCTCTCGCAGTCTCTCTCCCTCTCGCAGTCTCTCTCTCTCTCACAGTCTGTCCCTCTCGCAGTCTCTCCCTCTCGCAGTCTCTCTCTCGCAGTCTCTCTCTCTCGCAGTCTCTACCTCTCGCAGTCTCTCCCTCTCGCAGTCTCTCCCTCTCGCAGTCTCTCCCTCTCGCAGTCTCTCCCTCTCGCAGTCTCTCCCTCTCGCAGTCTCTCCCTCTCGCAGTCTCTCCCTCTCGCAGTCTCTCCCTCTCGCAGTCTCTCCCTCTCGCAGTCTCTCCCTCTCGCAGTCTCTCCCTCTCGCAGTCTCTCCCTCTCGCAGTCTCTCCCTCTCGCAGTCTCTCCCTCTCGCAGTCTCTCCCTCTCGCAGTCTCTCCCTCTCGCAGTCTCTCTCTCTCTCGCAGTCTCTCTCTCTCTCTCGCAGTCTCTCTCTCTCTCGCAGTCTCTCTCCCACGCAGTCTCTCTCTGTCGCAGTCTCTCCCTCTCGCAGTCTCTCTCCCTCTCGCAGTCTCTCTCCCTCTCGCAATCTCTCTCTGTCTCGCAGTCTCTCCCTCTCGCAGTCTCTCTCTCTCGCAGTCTCTCTCTCTCGCACTCTCTCTCTCTCGCACTCTCTCTCTCTCGCAGTCTCTCTCTCTCGCAGTCTCTCTCGCAGTCTCTCTCTCTCGCACTCTCTCTCTCTCGCACTCTCTCTCTCTCACAGTTTCTCTCTCTCGCAGTCTCTCTCTCTCTCGCAGTCTCTCTCTCTCGCAGTCTCTCTCTCTCGCAGTCTCTCTCTCTCCCTGTCTCTCTCTCTCTCGCTGTCTCTCTCTCTCTCTCGCAGTCTCTCTCTCTCGCAGTCTGTCTCCCTCTCGCAGTCTGTCTCCCTCTCGCAGTCTGTCTCCCTCTCGCAGTCTGTCTCCCTCTCGCAGTCTGTCTCCCTCTCGCAGTCTGTCTCCCTCTCGCAGTCTGTCTCCCTCTCGCAGTCTGTCTCCCTCTCGCAGTCTCTCTCCCTCGCGCAGTCACTCTCCCTCGCGCAGTCCCTCTCCCTCGCGCAGTCCCTCTCCCTCGCGCAGTCCCTCTCCCTCGCGCAGTCCCTCTCCCTCGCGCAGTCTCTCTCCCTCGCGCAGTCTCTCTCCCTCGCGCAGTCTCTCTCCCTCGCGCAGTCTCTCTCCCTCGCGCAGTGTCTCTGCCTCGCGCAGTCTCTCTCCCTCGCGCAGTCTCTCTCCCTCGCGCAGTCTCTCTCCCTCGCGCAGTCTCTCTCCCTCGCGCAGTCTCTCTCCCTCGCGCAGTCTCTCTCCCTCGCGCAGTCTCTCTCCCTCGCGCAGTCTCTCTCCCTCGCGCAGTCTCTGTCCCTCGCGCAGTCTCTCTCCCTCGCGCAGTCTCTCTCCCTCGCGCAGTCTCTTCCTCGCGCAGACTCTCTCTCTCGCAGTCTCTCTCTCTCGCAGTCTCTCTCCCTCTCGCAGTCTGCCTCCCTCTCGCAGTCTGTCTCCCTCTCGCAGTCTCTCTCCCTCGCGCAGTCTCTCCCTCTCGCAGACTCTCTCGCAGACTCTCTCTCTCGCAGTCTGTCTCCCTCTCGCAGTCTGTCTCCCTCTCGCAGTCTGTCTCCCTCTCGCAGTCTGTCTCCCTCTCGCAGTCTGTCTCCCTCTCGCAGTCTGTCTCCCTCTCGCAGTCTGTCTCCCTCTCGCAGTCTGTCTCCCTCTCGCAGTCTGTCTCCCTCTCGCAGTCTGTCTCCCTCTCGCAGTCTGTCTCCCTCTCGCAGTCTGTCTCCCTCTCGCAGTCTGTCTCCCTCTCGCAGTCTCTCTCTCTCGCAGTCTGTCTCCCTCTCGCAGTCTGTCTCCCTCTCGCAGTCTGTCTCCCTCTCGCAGTCTGTCTCCCTCTCGCAGTCTGTCTCCCTCTCGCAGTCTGTCTCCCTCTCGCAGTCTGTCTCCCTCTCGCAGTCTGTCTCCCTCTCGCAGTCTGTCTCCCTCGCGCAGTCACTCTCCCTCGCGCAGTCACTCTCCCTCGCGCAGTCCCTCTCCCTCGCGCAGTCCCTCTCCCTCGCGCAGTCCCTCTCCCTCGCGCAGTCCCTCTCCCTCGCGCAGTCCCTCTCCCTCGCGCAGTCTCTCTCCCTCGCGCAGTCTCTCTCCCTCGCGCAGTCTCTCTCCCTCGCGCAGTGTCTCTGCCTCGCGCAGTCTCTCTCCCTCGCGCAGTCTCTCTCCCTCGCGCAGTCTCTCTCCCTCGCGCAGTCCCTCTCCCTCGCGCAGTCCCTCTCCCTCGCGCAGTCCCTCTCCCTCGCGCAGTCCCTCTCCCTCGCGCAGTCCCTCTCCCTCGCGCAGTCTCTCTCCCTCGCGCAGTCTCTCTCCCTCGCGCAGTCTCTCTCCCTCGCGCAGTGTCTCTGCCTCGCGCAGTCTCTCTCCCTCGCGCAGTCTCTCTCCCTCGCGCAGTCTCTGTCCCTCGCGCAGTCTCTCTCCCTCGCGCAGTCTCTCTCCCTCGCGCAGTCTCTCTCCCTCGCGCAGTCTCTTCCTCTTGCAGACTCTCTCTCTCGCAGTCTCTCTCTCTCGCAGTCTCTCTCCCTCTCGCAGTCGGTCTCCCTCTCGCAGTCTGTCTCCCTCTCGCAGTCTCTCTCCCTCGCGCAGTCTCTCCGTCTCGCAGACTCTCTCTCTCGCAGTCTGTCTCCCTCTCGCAGTCTGTCTCCCTCTCGCAGTCTGTCTCCCTCTCGCAGTCTGTCTCCCTCTCGCAGTCTGTCTCCCTCTCGCAGTCTGTCTCCCTCTCGCAGTCTGTCTCCCTCTCGCAGTCTGTCTCCCTCTCGCAGTCTGTCTCCCTCTCGCAGTCTGTCTCCCTCTCGCAGTCTGTCTCCCTCTCGCAGTCTGTCTCCCTCTCGCAGTCTGTCTCCCTCTCGCAGTCTGTCTCCCTCTCGCAGTCTGTCTCCCTCTCGCAGTCTCTCTCCCTCTCACAGTCTCTCTCCCTCTCGCAGTCTCTCTCCCTCTCGCAGTCTCTCTCCGTCGCGCAGTCTCTCTCCCTCTCGCAGTCTCTCTCTCTCTCGCAGTCTCTCCCTCACTCAGTCTCTCTCTCTCGCAGTCTCTCTCTCTCGCAGTCTCTCTCTCTTTCGCAGTCTCTCTCTCTCGCAGTCTCTCTCTCTCTCGCAGTCTCTCTCTCTCTCGCAGTCTGTCTCTCTCTCGCAGTCTCTCTCTCTCTCGCGGTCTCCCCCCTCTCGCAGCCTCTCTCTCTCTCGCAGCCTCTCTCTCGCAGCCTCTCTCTCTCTCGCAGTCTCTCTCCCTCTCGCAGTCTCTCTCTCTCTCACAGTCTGTCCCTCTCGCAGTCTCTCCCTCTCGCAGTCTCTCTCTCGCAGTCTCTCTCTCTCGCAGTCTCTACCTCTCGCAGTCTCTCCCTCTCGCAGTCTCTCCCTCTCGCAGTCTCTCCCTCTCGCAGTCTCTCCCTCTCGCAGTCTCTCCCTCTCGCAGTCTCTCCCTCTCGCAGTCTCTCCCTCTCGCAGTCTCTCCCTCTCGCAGTCTCTCCCTCTCGCAGTCTCTCCCTCTCGCAGTCTCTCCCTCTCGCAGTTTCTCCCTCTCGCAGTCTCTCCCTCTCGCAGTCTCTCCCTCTCGCAGTCTCTCTCTCTCTCGCAGTCTCTCTCTCTCTCTCGCAGTCTCTCTCTCTCTCGCAGTCTCTCTCCCACGCAGTCTCTCTCTGTCGCAGTCTCTCCCTCTCGCAGTCTCTCTCCCTCTCGCAATCTCTCTCTGTCTCGCAGTCTCTCCCTCTCGCAGTCTCTCTCTCTCGCAGTCTCTCTCTCTCGCACTCTCTCTCTCTCGCACTCTCTCTCTCTCGCAGTCTCTCTCTCTCGCAGTCTCTCTCGCAGTCTCTCTCTCTCGCACTCTCTCTCTCTCGCACTCTCTCTCTCTCACAGTTTCTCTCTCTCGCAGTCTCTCTCTCTCTCGCAGTCTCTCTCTCTCGCAGTCTCTCTCTCTCGCAGTCTCTCTCTCTCCCTGTCTCTCTCTCTCTCTCGCTGTCTCTCTCTCTCTCTCGCAGTCTCTCTCTCTCGCAGTCTGTCTCCCTCTCGCAGTCTGTCTCCCTCTCGCAGTCTGTCTCCCTCTCGCAGTCTGTCTCCCTCTCGCAGTCTGTCTCCCTCTCGCAGTCTGTCTCCCTCTCGCAGTCTGTCTCCCTCTCGCAGTCTCTCTCCCTCGCGCAGTCACTCTCCCTCGCGCAGTCCCTCTCCCTCGCGCAGTCCCTCTCCCTCGCGCAGTCCCTCTCCCTCGCGCAGTCCCTCTCCCTCGCGCAGTCCCTCTCCCTCGCGCAGTCCCTCTCCCTCGCGCAGTCTCTCTCCCTCGCGCAGTCTCTCTCCCTCGCGCAGTCTCTCTCCCTCGCGCAGTCTCTCTCCCTCGCGCAGTGTCTCTGCCTCGCGCAGTCTCTCTCCCTCGCGCAGTCTCTCTCCCTCGCGCAGTCTCTCTCCCTCGCGCAGTCTCTCTCCCTCGCGCAGTCTCTCTCCCTCGCGCAGTCTCTCTCCCTCGCGCAGTCTCTCTCCCTCGCGCAGTCTCTCTCCCTCGCGCAGTCTCTGTCCCTCGCGCAGTCTCTCTCCCTCGCGCAGTCTCTCTCCCTCGCGCAGTCTCTTCCTCTTGCAGACTCTCTCTCTCGCAGTCTCTCTCTCTCGCAGTCTCTCTCCCTCTCGCAGTCTGCCTCCCTCTCGCAGTCTGTCTCCCTCTCGCAGTCTCTCTCCCTCGCGCAGTCTCTCCCTCTCGCAGACTCTCTCGCAGACTCTCTCTCTCGCAGTCTGTCTCCCTCTCGCAGTCTGTCTCCCTCTCGCAGTCTGTCTCCCTCTCGCAGTCTGTCTCCCTCTCGCAGTCTGTCTCCCTCTCGCAGTCTGTCTCCCTCTCGCAGTCTGTCTCCCTCTCGCAGTCTGTCTCCCTCTCGCAGTCTGTCTCCCTCTCGCAGTCTGTCTCCCTCTCGCAGTCTGTCTCCCTCTCGCAGTCTGTCTCCCTCTCGCAGTCTGTCTCCCTCTCGCAGTCTGTCTCCCTCTCGCAGTCTGTCTCCCTCTCGCAGTCTGTCTCCCTCTCGCAGTCTCTCTCCCTCTCGCAGTCTCTCTCCCTCTCGCAGTCTCTCTCCCTCTCGCAGTCTCTCTCCCTCTCGCAGTCTCTCTCCCTCTCGCAGTCTCTCTCCCTCTCGCAGTCTCTCTCCCTCTCGCAGTCTCTCTCCCTCTCGCAGTCTCTCTCCGTCGCGCAGTCTCTCTCCCTCTCGCAGTCTCTCTCTCTCTCGCAGTCTCTCCCTCACTCAGTCTCTCTCTCTCGCAGTCTCTCTCTCTCGCAGTCTCTCTCTCTCTCGCAGTCTCTCTCTCTCTCGCAGTCTGTCTCTCTCTCGCAGTCTCTCTCTCTCTCGCAGTCTCTCTCCCTCTCGCAGTCTCTCTCCCTCTCGCAGTCTCTCTCCCTCTCGCAGTTTCTCTCCCTCGCAGTCTCTCCCTCTCGCAGTCTGTCCCTCTCGCAGTCTGTCTCGCAGTCTCTCTCCCTCTGCAGTCTCTCCCTCTGCCGTCTCTCCCTCTGCAGTCTCTCCCTCTGCAGTCTTTCCCTCTCGCAGTCTCTCACTCTCGCAGTCTCTCCCTCTCGCAGTCTCTCCCTCTCGCAGTCTCTCCCTCTCGCAGCCTCTCCCTCTCGCAGCCTCTCCCTCTCGCAGCCTCTCCCTCTCGCAGTCTCTCCCTCTCGCAGTCTCTCCCTCTCGCAGTCTCTCCCTCTCGCAGTCTCTCCCTCTCGCAGTCTCTCCCTCTCGCAGTCTCTCCCTCTCGCAGTCTCTCCCTCTCGCAGTCTCTCCCTCTCGCAGTCTCTCCCTCTCGCAGTCTCTCCCTCTCGCAGTCTCTCCCTCTCGCAGTCTCTCCCTCTCTCAGTCTCTCCCTCTCGCAGTCTCTCCCTCTCGCATTCTCTCCCTCTCGCAGTCTCTCCCTCTCGCAGTCTCTCTCTATCGCAGTCTCTCTCTCTCTCGCGGTCTCCCCCCTCTCGCAGCCTCTCTCTCTCTCTCGCAGCCTCTCTCTCTCTCGCAGCCTCTCTCTCTCTCGCAGCCTCTCTCTCTCTCGCAGCCTCTCTCTCTCTCGCAGTCTCCCTCCCTCTCGCAGTCTCTCTCCCTCTCGCAGTCTCTCCCTCTCGCAGTCTCTCCCTCTCGCAGTCTCTCCCTCTCGCAGTCTCTCTCTCTCTCGCA